>NC_141029.1:48285000-48447500 GCF_052040795.2 Danio rerio | reverse complement strand
GTAACCTTTTACATTTACATTTACATTTAGTCATTTAGCAGACGCTTTTATCCAAAGCGACTTACAACTGAAAAGCGACTTTTCTGCATGTGTAGGTTAATATTAACAGCGCATTTTTTTTTTACCAAATTAAATTATTGGTGGGGACATATCAATAGTTGGTCCCCGTCTGCTTCCCCTCTGTCCATGCTAAATCTACGCCCCTGCTTTTTAGCAAGACGCTTCTCATTTAGCAACCTGTGGTGCTTTTTTATGGGCTTGTTGTTGTATTTCCTCATGCTGTGGCAACAATTCTGCGACAGCTTGTACAAATTACCTGGTTTTGTTCAGTGTCTGTGACTTTGAAACCAAAATATTCCCATATTATTGACGTGCTGTTTTTCTTTGATATTAATTCATCTGTCAATGCTTCTGAAGCGGCTGATGTCATCATTCCAATCGTTCGCGCTTTTCTTTTTGTTGTTGTGGGCGCTCCGCATAGTCCGGTTGCGCAAATCTGATTGGGCAGAATGAAAGTGTGCTCACTCAATTGGCTAGCAAGACTCGCACACAGATTACTGTCACACACAGAAGGCAGTCATGCATTTGCTCTCAACCGGGGACGTTAAATAATATATATGTCATTTCGCAGCCTCTTGCAGTTAGCTAATTGCAACGCTTCAAATCGCAATTGCGATTCGATTTTGATTAAATGCACAGCCCTAACATCCAACCTTACAGAACTAAAGAAAATCTGCAAGGAGGAATGGCAGAGGATCCCCAAATCCAGGTGTGAAACACTTGTTGCATCTTTCCTCAAAAGACTCATGGGTGTATTAGATCAGTAGATCAGTATTAGACTGAATACTTTAAATACCCAATCAATCAAGTAATCAATCAATCAATCAATCAATCAATCAATCAATCAATCAATCAATCAATCAATCAATCAATCAATAATTCAATCATTCAGTCTGTCTGTGAATGAATAAATCAATTTAATGTGCAATTGGCTCCAACTACTGGTGTAAATTTGCATTCACAATAAGTTGATATTGCAAACAGATGCCTCCAAACACAACGCAAATGTAAAAAAAAAAAATCCATTGACCTCAAACAAAGCTTCAGCTCAGCCCTTCACAGTAATCTCTATTACAGACCAGGTCTGTTAGAGCAGAAATCAAATGCACAATCCTATGTGTGCAGACAGCAAAGCCAACAACATAATTGAATAAACTCCTCACAAAATCAAATTACAAAACCGACTTGGATTTGTGTGAAGCAACACATAGGCGAAGTTAAACCATCGTGAGCGGCTCTATCAGTTAAAGTGTCTGCTTCTCAGGCTGTCTGAGCCTCTGCTATGGCGCTAACAGGTGTGATCGCAGCTCAGCAGCCTCACATCACATATTACTGCGACCGTCTGCACCTGTCAGACAGAAACACGCATGATACTTCTCCCCTTCAAACAAGACCCTCCAGGATTTTACGTTTGCATCTCACAGCTCTGATCTTAAAATTCTGTTTTCCGTCCATGCCACTGAGTAAACAAACAAATAAAGTAGAAAAAACAAAACAAAAAGCGCTCTGGGGTAAGTTCAAATGTATGGTCGGTGCTCTTTGGGTAAGGGATTCATCAAATCTGCAACAAGAATCAGTCCAAGGCACTCGAGTAAAGTGAAAAAATTAAAAAGCCTTTATTCACATGGCTAGATCTCTAAAAAACAACGCGTTTCGGCAGAAGTCTGCCTTCATCAGGGTAACAGTGATCAGGTGCGTCTAGAGTCTCTTTTAAGTACTACGGTCACATGACTCATTTAAACATCTCAAATGGCACTCAAATAATTTGACAAGCAAACTCTACTACCATCATAAATTCGGCATAGATACACAAACACCCACTTGCATATGTGGGAAAAGAGAGAGAGAGAGAGAGAGAGAAGAAAAAAGAATATATATATATATATATATATATATATATATATATATATATATATATATATATATATATATATATATATATATATATACATACACACATACATATATACATATATATATACACATATATATATACATATATATATACACATCCATACACATATACATACATACACACGCATACATACACATACATACATGCACATACAGATACACATACATACATACATACATACACATACATATATACAATATATACATATACATGGAAAATACATACATACATACATACATATGACATACATATGCCTGATGAAGGCAGACTTCTGCCGAAACGCGTTGGTTTTTAGAGATCTAGCCATGTGAATAAAGGCTTTTTAATTTTTTCACTTTACTCAAGTGCCTTGGACTGATTCTTGTTGCAAACAAATAAAGTAATTGTAACTTTTTTCTTCAAAACGGGCAGTTATATTACGCAATTCAAACTTTCTTCTCTGAAGTTTATATCTTGCACAATTTACCCAGTCAAATATTTATTATTATTAGAATGAAGTCAAAAAATTAGAAAGTCAAAATTATTAGCAATCCAGTAAAATTTGAATTCTTTTTTAGATATTTCCAGAGTGCTGCTTAACAATGGCAAGATGTTTTTTCATGAACACATTTTTAAACATAATAGTTCATTAATTCATTTATTTTCCTTCAGGGCGACGCAGTGGCGCAGTAGGTAGTGCTGTCGCCTCACAGCAAGAAGGTCGCTGGGCCGCTGGTTTGAGCCTCGGCTCAGTTGGCGTTTCTGTGTGGAGTTTGCATGTTCTCCCTGCGTTCGCGTGGGTTTCATCCGGGTGCTCCGGTTTCCCCCACAGTCCAAAGACATGTGGTACAGGTGAATTGAGTGGGCTAAATTGTCCGTAGTGTATGAGTGTGTGTATGAATGAGTGTGTGTGGATGTTTCCCAGAGATGGGTTGCGGCTGGAAGGGCATTCACTGTGTAAAATTGTGCTGGATAAGTTGGCGGTTCATTCCGATTTGGTGACCCCGGATTAATAAAGGGACCAAGCCGACAAGAAAATAAATTATTTTTATTTCAGCTTAGTATAAATTTCAGAAGTCGCTACAGCGGAATGAACCACCAACTATTCCAGCATATGTTTTACAAAGCATACATACTCATTCACACACATACACAACGGAAAATTTAGCTTTAGTAAAATTTAGTCTTGGAGCTGTGGGGGAAACCCGAGCACCCAGAGGAAACCCACGCAAACACAGGGAGAACTCCAAACAGAAATGCCAACTGACTCAGCCAGGACTTGGGCCAGCAACCTTTTTGCTGTGAAGCAACAGTGCTAATCACTGAGCCACTGTGTCACCCATCTAAAAACTCTTAGATTTTGAATTTAAAATCTTTGCATTTTTTATTTTTACAGTCTATCAGACATTTATCTTCAATTTTTCAGTTATAATAATTTAGTTCATACCTTTTCTAATTTGCTAATTGCTCATCTTTAGAGAGGGGTCTGTATGCAGACCTGGTGCAGTGCAATATGAGCTGCATCCAATGCTTTTAATGCGGTTACCTAACCACACCCCAACCCTACCCGTCATAGTGACATCACTCACTCCATTGAGTGCATTGTGTCTGACATTGCATCGCTGAGTGATGCAATCTCAGCTTGCATTATAAAGGCTGCATCCAAATACTATTTCATTTTTATGCAAAATATTTTGAATTCCAAGATTTTCCAAGAATTTTGAGTTCATTGTTATTATTTTTTTCATTTATATATATATATATATATATATATATATATATATATATATATATATATATATATATATATATATATATATATATATATATATATCTCACAATCCAAGTGTTATACGTATATTTTTAAATGTTGTTAGATTTTAATCATAGCAATTTATAGAACAAAATATCAGGAGTGAAGAATACCGACTCAGAATAGCAAGAAGTGTGGCATAAAAATACATTGCATAGGTGACTATTTATTTTTTTCATTAGTTTTATTCTGTGGTAGAAACAAGTTTTTATAGATTACACTTAAAGGAATCATTCCTTCGGTACGTTTCACAACTAAAAATAAATATACCACAACCATGCCATAAACTGCCACCTTGCGCATAACACCTAAAACGTTTTTTATTTAAATAATATGATTTTTTAAACTTTTTTTTGGAAAATAAAGGGGAGATTAGTATATAAATCATATACAGTAAATTCACTGTGTATGTCTTTGTTTTATATTATATTCTTTACTTTTACATGTAAACAATGCACATCAATCTGCAAAAATGCCAGCCTCACAAACATATATACACTCCACGGTAGCATATACAGCAAAATCAATAGACCACTGACACATTTCAAATGTCACGCATTCAATATATACGTCAGCCAGCATCTTTTTTTAACTTTGAGCTGCAGTTCTTCTTCATTTTTCATTACGGCATAAGTTTGACTTGTCTGAGCGCTAGCAAATCTGCAGGTATTCCTGGCCTACTTTCAGCTCTAAAACGAGGAGCGTTTCTCCAGCTAACAGATGAGGCCTAATTACATCTGACTCCAGCAGAAGATGCTGAAGATGTTTTCAGTGTTCATATGTGTGTGTGTGCGTGTGTGTGTGTGTGTGTGTGTGTGTGTGTGTGTGTGTGTGTGTGTGTGTACTGCAGCTGTGTGATGCATCCATGATTCAAGACTCAACACAATCCACCCTTTCTGAAAGCGGAGGATTTAAACTCGTTTCTTTTTCCTGCATGATTACTGTGTTATTATTCAGCAGTGGTCAAATCTAAGAAACATAAGGTTCCAGAGCAATGTTTTTTTAACAGGTTCTACTTGAAAATACAAATTTATGCATTAAAACTAGAGAAGTAGTGGTACACAGAAGTCACAGTTCGGTATGTACCTTGATTTTGGGGTCACATTTCGATCAGTTCACTACAACAGTAAAAAGAAAATGCCCAAAGCATGCTTTTTCTCTTTATTTTAAACAGACAGGTGTGTTTACGCACAGCTACAAAACTACAAAGCTACTTGATGCAAAGATGAATAGAATTATGAAAAATAAAGTTTATTTATCCGCGAACAGTAAATGGAGCTTGTGTGGACGCTACTGCGCTACTTGACTGAAATAATAGCTTCCCTACTGAAAAGCTATTTGATTTATAAAACAGTGACGCTACCGCCACGCTACTGAGAAATGTAGATATACAGGTAGCTAAAAAGCACCGTTTTTATAAATGGTCTTAGCAGAAGGCATCGTGCATATCAAAAACAGGCAAAGCAACAGATTAATATTATTCAACATTTCCCAGATTTTTAAAGAATATTTTAAGATGTAAGCCCATTTGTAATCTTTAACATTTTCAAAAGTTACTGTAATTTAGTTACACATTTTTTCTCAGTAACTAATGTAATACAGTTACATTTATTTAGCAATTAAATTACGTATCGCCGTTACATGTAACTAGCTACTCCCTAACACTGTAAATATCTGATATAGGCATTGTAATGTCTGCTAAATTGGTAATATTGGTCTAAATTGGTCTATTTAAACAATCAAGTATAGTAGCATATATATAAAAAAAAATATTAAAAAAATAAAATAAAACAAAACAAAACAAAACAAAACAAAACAAAACAAAACAAAACAAAACAAAACAAAACAAAACAAAATAAAACAAAAAAAATAAAAACAAAATAAAATAAAATTATTTAAAAAATAAAATAAAATAGATAAAAAATAAATTAACTGAAATGAAATAAAAGAAATTAAATTAAATTAAACAAATAGAACATGGTGAACCATATATATTCTAATGCATTAAAACAAACAGCCAACTCCCAAGGAACACTGTTTATTTGCCTGCCATTGCTGATTTTCAATTGCGGTTGGCATTTGCATGAGTGTTAATTTTAGGCCCCAAGTCAAATAAAAATAAAATAAAATAAAATAAAATAAAATAAAATAAAATAAAATAAAATAAAATAAAATAAAATAAAATAAAATAAAATAAAATAAAATAAAATAAAATAAAATTAAATGAACATGCTGAACCATATATATTCAAATGCATCAAAACAAATGAAAAATAACCGTCCAACTCCCAAGGAACACTTTTTATTTGCTCGCCTATGATGATCTGTAATTGCGGTTGGCATTTGACGAGTGTTAATTTTAGGCCCTGAGTCTATCCATCAAGCATTTGGCCTTGTTTTTTTTTCCTGGTGTCAAATCAGAAACTATCAAATCAGAAAAGACCTGTGACCCATTTCTGTGTCTCGCCTCACTACTTGAGAACTGCTGCTTTACATACAGCACTTTATGAATCTATAATGCCGCAGCAGCACAGACATAGACATAAGAACGGCTCTGACAAACTCCACATCTTCTGGGAGTATCTGTAATTTTCTGCCTATTTAACATGATTCACGAGGTCCTGTTGGTGGATGTATGGATCTATATTAGGAGATGTGCGTGGGCAAGAGAAACAATGTTGAGGGCACATCAGCAAAGAATGAACACAAGACTGAAGAAAATGCAAGGCTTGGAAGTCAAGGCTTTGTGTCAGCTACAATGCTAACATTCATTAGCACTGTTTAAGGAAAGTAGGACTGCATGAACTTGGAAAAATCTGACGATGTGATATTTATTTTTTCTGTATTATTATATACGGGGGGCTATTAAATCAGGAGAGCTAATAAATCTGACCTCAAGCAAGTCATAAATAAAAACAATGTGGCATATATTAAAGTGAAATCAGCAGTAATTTCTAGTTTTCTGGGCAGTCTGGTAGTATTCAGATATAGATATTAAATATTCAATAACACCGCATAGTCTTTATCACATATAATTTAAAAAAATTAAAGGTGCAGTAGGTGATCTGCCAGAAAGCTAGCATTAGCATAATAGCTTAGAAATTTTAAAACCCTCCCCTGCCGTCCAAAGTCAAGGCTCCTTAAGTTATGAACACGCAAACGCACACTGATTAGATATAAAACTAGATCATGTCATTCACCAGTTAGAAAACTCTATAGACACACACTTTATCAAGCGTAGTTGTTGACAGGCCAGTGGGTGCAAGAATTATATGTCCCCACACAGGTTGTCACTGTTCAAAAATCAACAAATTTGTAAAGATAAATCAAACTTCACCTTAGTTTTGTTATTAAACTAAATAAATATTATATCAGAAAACAGGAGTGCTAAAACAGAAATATCCTGCCATCATTTTACATTACACTTACGTTTACATTATAAAGGCAACGAGTAGCTTTTCATTTTCAATTGTGCTCGCTGATTCTCGTACATCACTTGTTTTCAGCTTCTTTTTCACTTGAACAACTAAACGAATGCTCAGGTCTATGTAACCGACTATCTTATCGATGCTGTTAAAGGTACTCAATAAACTTGAAAATAGCCAATCTTTTGCCAGACATTTTCAGTGGCTGAACAACACTACCGTGCATATAACCCCTTCATAAACAAGAACACCGTCTATGCTTTGCGTGGATAAAATTGTTTTAAAACACACCCGTCTAATGTAATACTTCAGCCGTGGTGTCATCCTTCAGATTGTTGTTTTGAACTGCATAAGGTCATTCCCCTCCAGCGTGCAAAAGTAATCCGCATATTGATTTAAGGTTTAGAAAAGTTTTGATTCTGCATTTTTGGCTGAAACAATCTTTCTTTTCATGCATACAAGGCCACGCTGGTCTTTCAGAAAGAAGTTCAGGTTGATGCAGAGTTTGCTGATGACGTCCCTCTTTCAGAGGTAGATGCGTGCTTTACAAGCTTAAAAAGGCAGTGCAGAAATTCGAATTTAACTTTGTTAACAGACAGTTTGAGATACCTGTCGTAGTTGAGTTATTTGTCGACCCGGAAATATTTAATTGGATGAACATTTTATAGTTTTATGCCTTATCCAGAGTATAAAAATACATATAAATACATTTAGATCATTGACTTCATTCAGTACTATTGAAATGTTAAGAGACTTTCAATCAGCACAACAAAACATGTTTCTGAAGACAATCAATCACCTACTGCACCTTTAGGGTGACTCGTTATAATAAGGGTCCATGATTAATGGTGTATTAATACCTGAATGAATTAATGTTGAATGAAAGAATGGACCAATCAGAAATTAAGTTCAAACATTAGTTACGACGTCAGTTGGCATTTCTTTGTGGAGTTTGCATGTTCTCCCTGTGTTCGCATGGGTTTCCTCTGGGTGCTCTGGTTTCCCTCATAAGTCCAAAAACATGTGATACAGGTGAATTGAGTAAGCTAAATTGTCTGTAGTGTATTTGTGTGAACGGATGTTGTGATGGGTTGCAACTGCGTAAAACTTATGCCGGATAAGTTGGTGGTTAATTCCGCTGTGGCGACTCCAGATTAAAAAAGGACTAAGCCGAAAAGAAAATGAATGAATGAATGAATGAATTAGTTACGACTGGAATGATTCGTTAACAGCAGCCAACTAAACTACGCAACACAGACTCATAATGGATATGTACCCCTGTCTACATTTCTGCAAAATATGTACCCAGAGCCATGCCTTGCTCCATTCCGTCTGTAAAACTAATGCTAAGGGATGGTATGACGCAGCTGACATCTTCTGTTCCTTTTCACAATATGGCCGAACGATTACCTCTATAACCACTGCTTTTCCAAACTGTAACCAGTTTGCCCAGTAACTCGCCGCGTACGCCAATGGACCTGGGATGCAGAGTGGAGCTGACCGTGACGGCGGGGTTTGAGTCTGGTGAAGAATGATTCCAAAAACAGGTAAACCAAAGCAAAAATAAATAAACAACAGGCTGAAAACAAGGTGAAATTGTGCTGTCGCAGTGCCTTTTCTTTTTCTAGATTGCTTTTGAAAACACTATCGGTTGGGTTTAGTGAAGAGGGTGGGCAGGACAGGCGATCAACAGCAAGCTGGCCTGGGGCGCTTTCCCAAAAAATGACATATATTCGCAGCTGAACTATTATAGTACAATGCATCGTTTGGGAAATGAACAATGTAGTGACGATTGTTTCCCAAAACCCATAGTATCTCTGTCACAGATCTAACGTTTGAGCCACGTTAGTTATAATGCCAAACATCACAAAACAATATTAGTTTTGGTAAAAACATGCACTCGCTTTCAATATTAATTGAAATATATGTAAATGGCTCATATAGGGCCAGTGGTTCCTTTACAAATATTAAGAATATTCCATAGTCTATTCTAAATTAACATAAAATCAATTACAAAACCTAACACATACTCTAACATCATATATAAATCATATAAATAAATAATAAGGCGATTTATTAAGAAATAAAATTTTATATTTATTATTTATTAGGAAAAGAAAATATCCTGTCAATAATAATATAAATAATATTAATGAGGATGATGACGATTATAATTATTTATTTATTATTATTATTTTTTTTAATTATTATTAAGTAGGATATTGATTATTAATTAATTAATTTTTTTAAAAGTCTACTTTTACAATTTGACACATGCAAACCACTATAGAAATGTTCTAACCTACAGGCCCATGTCATGTACAGTACATGTACTTAATAAAAAACCTACTATAAATTAAAAGCATTCATGTATGCTATGTTTTTTTGTTTTCATAAGCTTTGGAGACTTAACAAATTCTGTTTTTAAATAATAGGTCACTTATAGCTGTGGTCATGAGACATGGCTGTATTCAAAATGACATCAATGTTTACAAAGTGCACTGCAAAGCGAGCCAATTGTAAACACGAAGATCACTAAAACTGAACTTTAAAAATGATTTGAAAGCAAATTATACCAAGGAGAGAAGACTTAATTTTTTTTTAATCATTCCAAGTTTAAATGTTAGATTGTTCTAAATGAAAGGGGCATAGGGGGGATAACTGGGAATACAACCCAGCCAGGAACTATGTTGCCAACTACAGCTCCAGATGTGTAGTTGCAAGCATAGAAGTTTGCGATGCCGTTTCGGAATGTTCATTGGAACGATTGACTTGGAAAACGCCAAATCAACAAACTATGTTTGTAATGACACAACTTGCGACCTTAGTTGGCTAACGATGGTTTTTGGAAATGCACTCCAGAGCTGTGGTCCTACAGGAATTGATTTTAAGACCTATGGTGTAGATTATGGATTCTCAACCGGTGGGCCACGGCCCACTAATGGGTCTCAGCAATCCTGCAGGTGGGCTGCAAGATTAAAATTAACTCTCAAAATTAAACTATAATTTTTGTATTTCATTATTAATATACTATATTAAAATGATCAAAGTAATGCAGTTTCTCCACCTCTCCGATGATTATTTCAAACTCATGATTTCGCCTGCAACTAGCACACATAAGTCTGTTCATTCACAAACTGCATGAAGTGAAAGTGAAAGTCTCTCTTTGTATTATTGTGAGAACTATTTAATATATCTTCAAAGTTGTCCAAATGAATGTCCTGTGAGTGTTTTATAACAGACGCGTGCCCATACAGGAGGATCTAGTAAGGCTGTCGTGTTTCTGTCATAGAATGTAAAATAAACTTGCATATGAGCTTCAGACACGCTCTGGCGGAGCTGTTCACTGTTCCTGTCAGCGATCTCTCAATAATATCCAGCTGCAAACTCAACCGCCATCAGATCGACGCATTTCAACAGATTTAGGATGTTTTACTGTGTTTTACATTTGTGAGTATATTTTTAAATAGTAGATATTTAATGGTAGATATTCAGTCAGTCCAGTTTAAAGCAGAAGCTGGTCTTTTGCAATCTCCCTGTTAAGTTTTTGTTCTCTTTGAATTTGTGTATGTTTTTTTTTTAAATATATAACATTTTATATATATTTGTAATTAAATAAAGGTTTAAATGAGCATTTCATACAAACATTTTAGAGAAAATGTCAGACAGGTGGGCCTTTTTTAATTTTGATTTGATTGGAGAAAGAAGGGGGCCCGAAGTGAAAAGGTTGAGAACCACTGGTGTAGATTAAGACTAAAAGCATGGCATATATGCATGATAAAGAAGTAATAAAGCAGTGCAAGATCAATGCAGATCATGTTTATTTATTTCTAAGCAACAACTTCTTTCTTCATTCTTTTTAAAGAGTCTTTTTAAAATCTTTTTAAATATTTTATTATATTCAGATAATATAATATTACTATTATATCAAAATTAAAGTTACAAACAGTACAATTTCTTATGACTGAATGCTTTAAACTTAAAACGCTCAAAAACACATGCAGATGATAAGCTTTCACTGTATTGTAGTTAAATTCTGACTCCATAAATCTTGTGTGCTTTGATCTGGGGTTTCTGGTCAACTATAATCCCAACTCAACACTGCATATCTTTAGATGTGATTATTGCGGATGAGCAATATCGATGCTGAAATAATATATAGTGCAGCCCAAGAAAGTACAGTCTGAAACAAGAGATAAGGACATATTTGGTTAAATCAAATCAAATCAAAGGGCAGATTTGAATAGTAAAATCAGGGTAGTGGCATTAAAGGGATAGTTCACCCAAAAATGAAAATGTTCTCACTATTTACTCAGTTGGTTCCTAACCTTTATAAGACATCTGTTGAACACAAAAGAAGATTTTTAAAGAAAGCTAAAAACCTGTAACCTTTGACTTCCATAGTAGGAAAAGCAAATGCTATTGAAGTCAGTGGTTACAGGTTTCCAGCATTTTTCTAAATATCTTCTTTTTTGTTTATCAGAAGAACGAAACTCAAAGGTTTTAAACAAGTAAAGGGTGAGTAAATGATGACAGAATTCCCATTAATATGTGAACTTTCCCTTTAAGAAAGAATCTAAATGCATCTCAGTCTAGTTCTGGTCCTGCTTTTTCTCATTTTTAACCTCATCAGAGTATCACATTTGATGATTGTAAATAAAACACACCCAGCAAAAGGTTTTTATAAAACAAAGCCAATCTGTAATACACTTTTAAGGTAAAAAAAAATACATTATATGCTGCAATAACATGCACATTTACTGGGGAGCATGTCTATAAGCGCATCCACATTCCCTTTATCCACTCCAGAAGAGACTGAGGGGAAATTTACACAACAGCATTTCCTACGGTGGCTGAGAGAGCTCAAATGCTCTGAAGTTAAGAACGCACATGCAAATAGACAAACATCAACAAACTGAGAAGATATCTTCATCATTTTGACAACACACACACACATAATTTTTTATAGAAAAAACACATGCAAATATAGAAATGCACTGCAAATAGTGCAGACCACAATGGAAATGTATTGGGGCATTAAAAAAGTGACTAACCTAGCTGCTTCCTGTTTAGAGTCACAGGTGTTGTCGGAGATCTGTTTGTACAGTATCTTTTTGTTTTTAGCCCTAATAATCTGATGAAATGTGCAATTAATGCCATTAAAAATTTTAAGTGTTACTTTAATGGCATGTTGGCATATTTAGAATATGACTAGGACATTAAAATAAAAAAAACCCCAACCTCATTCTGAAAACGTAGCCCTATATACATTTCTAGAGAGCTCCAAATACTTCCCAAAAGAGTTTTTTTTTTTTTACATATTTTGTTTTTGCAAATCCACAAGAGGCCGCTGTGTACGCTTTTTGATATCACTGATTTCTCTCGCATGTGCAATTCGCACCTGCTCTTCTCACGTAAATCCACTAGAGGTCACTGTCAACACTGACCGACCAATCTCTGCATCCACCCCTTTCACTAAACCAACCAATAGTGTTTTAAAAAGCACCGATTGACCAGTGCCCACCCACTTCCCTAACCCCGACCGACAGTGTTTTCAAAAGCAATCCAGAAAAAGAAAAGCCCTCTGATTTTACTACTTTTTTAGATTTTCCCACATTCTCACGCTGTTGTTTACTTGTTTATTTTATTTTTTAAGCTTTTGCTTTTATCTTACACGCTTTCTGGAATCGTTTTTCACTGGACTCGAACCACTTCGTCGTCACGGTCAACTCCTCTTTGCATCTCAAGTCCGCCAACGTACGTGGTGAGCCACTGGACAAACTGGTAACAGCAGGAAAGTCATTCATACGGAGGTAATCAGTCAGCTAGTAAGTGCGAAAAGAAACAGCGTCATACCAGCCGGTAGCATTCGTTTTACAGACAAAATGCAGCTATATTGACTTCTGGCAACATAATTCGCAATGTCCAGAAATGTAGATAGGGCTACGTTTTCAGAATGAGCCTAGGTTGAAAAAACACCTGTGATTCTAAACTAGAAGCAGCAGAGGTTAGCACTTATTTGTGTCCACCAACACATTTCTGTTGTGGTCTGCACTATTTGTATTTGCATGTGTTGTGAAAACTTGCGTATTATGTCAAATTGGTGAAGATGTTTTCTCAGTTTGTTAGTGTTTTTCTATTTGCATGTGTTTTCTTAACTTAGCATGTTTGAGCTCTGCCAGCCACCATAGTTTTTAACAAAAAAAAATGTGAATCTTTTTAATGAATTCCAACTGTTTATTAAAAAAAAAAAAAGTTGCTATTTGTAAAACACAATTTAAAAAAATGCTTTATCATCTGTATTAGCTAGAAGTCTGTCAAAGGGTTATAAGTTTTAAGAGATGCACAATTCTGGGAAAATATGCAATTTGTGATGGTGTTAGTGTTGTGATAAAGATACAACTTACTTGCAAAATTCTATTTTATTTGCAATTTTTTAATTATTTATGTTATCATACCAAAATACACAAGTATCATATTTTTGGTTCATATTTATGCTAATTTTTTTTTTTTAAAGCACAAACATTTAGGGCAATATCATACACCCAGCGCAATGCAGCACAAGGCACGACACAATTGTTGTTTGCTAGTTTCAGCTTGACAGAAGAGTCATTTTGAAGTTTTGCACCACGCTGTTTAAACAGCAAATGCATTTGCGCTCATATGTGCACCCATAGGCTAAAAGGTTCTAGGTTCTGGTCTAAAAAAGGAGGTGTGTTAAGACGCATTACTGGCGTGTTGCTATTTTGAGGAGCTAAAATAGACTGCACAATAGACCAGATTAAAGCAGGTCTATAGTCCAGCGCAGAGCGTGTTATTTGTACACAGAGGGTGTACAGCAATATGAAAATATCTTTACAAATGAAAAAGAATTAAAGGATTAAAATATTACAAAATTATTATTTTTCTAGCCTACACAAAAATAAAAACCACTGCCTAAATGCCTTCTTTATCTCGCAGGGCTTTTTAAGTTTATTCATAACAATTTGCTTTTCTATAATGTTATTATTAGTAGTAGTAGTTTTTATTATATGCATATTTATATTTGTTTTATTAAAAACAAATTTGCCCACCTGTCAGGTTTAAGACCACATGGGGCACAGCATGTGTATTTGCATAAAACTCAGTTTTTTTGACCACACTTTGTTTTTATTGTTCATTTATTCATTTGCTGGAAATTAGAACTGAATTTAGGAATAATTTGGAAACAAATCTTTGCGCTTAATAAACAAAATTAATAATGTATAGGCTAATGGATGTCTGTGCGTACAAGAAGTTTCCCTCTCCATGAGAGTGAAAGTGAAAGTAAAGAATGAGGAGGCTCATCTCTCATTCTTGCCTGTAGATGGTCTGTTTAACTGTTTTCTCGCTAGTAAAGAGTTCAGTTTTTCCACTTACAAAGTCCGCCATGTAAATAGCAAATGCGCTATGGCGCAACCCAACTGACTTTTAAAGGGAATGGGAGATAAGACTCTGATTGGTTTATTCTCAAAACATACCTATAACTCATTAAGAGAATAAGCACAACCCTGTTAGAGCATGCGCACAGCGCAAAGTGGATTTTTCTGTCCTTAAAATAGCAAAAGTGGATTCTGACACGCCCTTAATGCTTTTGCGCACTGTGCTTTGGACTTTGCACATGGATCGTCAAAACAGAGCCCTCAGATTTTAAAACACCACAAATCCTGGCATTAGCGTTTATTTACAGCTCTAGGTGCACCTAACAGTACCCACTGAAGAGGTGTGGATGAAGATAGTCTAGGTCACATCTGATTGGTCAGATTGGATACACAACCTATGCATGCAGCACACAATTGCACACATGAAATGCATTTAATTTGTTGCACTTCTCTGCAATATGGATATTAAATGTATTATTTTTGTGATAACAATTATTGTTCAATATATTGTGCCGCCCAAGTGTAAACAATTGTATTTTTAAGCAAAATGTTTGAAGCTTTCCAGCAAAAAAAAAAAGCATTTAAAACAAAGAATGTATCATTTTCTTGTGTCACTTGGGGTTTAATTGGTTTCAGTGAGAAAAATTTTGCCCTCAAGCTCCTATCCCTTTAGCTATAGTTAACTATATGTAGTATACTTTAGATTTTGCTATAAGCGATGGTGCATTGTAGTATAATATAGAACAGAAAACTTGGGATAGTATTGGATAATTTGATAATATTACTATAGCTGTTGTACCACAACTGAATAATTCAAGTATTTCACTAAAGTACGGTTCGGAAGTACTTTAGTATTTACTATAAGTTACTAAGGTATTATTTCATCTGGGAAGTAAGGATGAAATATTAACATTTGAAATGCATGCTGTGTCAAAAAGACAATAAAAGTCTAGTAAAAATATAAAAACTAGTGGTGGGCAGTTATCGGCATTAACATAAGACTCTTATTGCGCAATAAAAAATATCGCTGTTAATGTATTCTCAAAGTTGGGTTGGGAGCTGGGTCTATTTTGTGCAAGCTATGATGACTTTCACCTTGCACTGTAGGTGGCAAGAAAGAGTCTTCAAACCTGTGTGTATTCCTACTGTGAAATTACCACATCAAACGTGACGTGCTAACATAGATGCAGTTCACTATAGAGTGAATCTGATTAGTGTTAGCTCCACATCTCTCTATCAGGCACCTGTAGAGTTTATGCGTTCGGGTAAAACATATACAGATAAAATGGAGCGGGTGTTTTTTAAAACAAATGACGGTGAATGAAAGTCAAACCGAGTTTGACAAAAAAGTGCCCTTCTGAATCAAATCAGCAGGATGCCCTTCTGGATCTTTCACTTACTTCGACGACACTACTGACTATGTTTACATGGACATATGTAGTCTAGTTATTGGCCTTTATTGACAAAAATATAATGAAAGGTGTAAGATGTAAAGTGCATGCTTTCATGTAAGAGTTGCCTGTAATTTTGGGTGGCTTTAACTGCAGTTCGACAGTTCATTCACTCACGAACATTTCATTCATGCCCTTGACAAACTAGTTTGATTGCGATGTTTACTTCAATAATGCCACTAATATACGCATACTCCATGGCTTAATTCCATTCTGTTTAGTTCAGTTATTACTTTTTTTATGATTAAGGTGATCAAAGCTCGAGCTCATGTGGGCCTACAGTTCATAATTCATGTTTAACTGAAAAAACAGTAAACACGAGTACATCTTATTAAAAATCACCAGTTATCATAGTAGAACAGTTTCTCAAGCAGTTTGTGATGCATTTTAGAAACAGGAGATGAGCCCCTGGTCTAATGCGCCACCTGGCTTGAGAACCCCGTTCTCAATGACTTAATTTTAGTCATTATTTGGGTAGCACACATATTCTGAATGCCTTCGGCAGAATTCAAATGAGCCATTTTAATCTAGATTAATATAGATTAATTCTAAGATTACAGTGAGATTAATCTAGATTTTTAAAAAATGATCCATGCCCACCTATAATAAAAATATTCACAAGGATACACCAGGGTTAAAATACACATTTACATTACACTGAAGTAAACTAAACAGAACTTCAACTGTGAAAACTGGACTGAAGCCATTTCAGTTTACTACAACTGCTTTGACACAATCTACATTGTAAAAAAAAGCGCCATAGAAATAAAGATTTGAATTAAATGTAAACAGGTCCCCCTAAAACAGGTGCAATGACATTATTTATTGTTTTTTTAAATACTGTACACCCTTGTCATTGAATCAGTTTCTGTTAAATGTTTTAATCTATTCAGCTACAGTGTTGCGCTAATAACTTCACGCATGTTCAGAATGACTACAGCTCGAGTAACCCACTTCAGCATCTTTCCAGCTTTAACCCTCTCAGGTGCGCAACACACGCGCTGCCCTTTGTTGCAGCTTTAAAGATACTTACAATAAGCACATCATTCTATCACCGAAGCTTTGCGTAAATGACAGTTTCCACAACATATCTGCATACACTAAAAACCATAGTATTCAACGCGTAAAATTCGACACCTCACTCCCATCTACTCCCCACGAGCATCTCGTCATCCACACTAATGACTCGTCCACACATTTAACGCATCCTAAATTATAGCATTGTTGCTGAGCACACACCCCTGCCATCATCACACATCCACGGGGACTCGTTTCTCCCATAGGCTCTAGAAGGAGCGCCTCCACGCACCAGTATCCATGATAGCAGAGATGATCTGCGCTATTCCTCATTATAGTGCCGTCATGAACGCGGGTGAAGCCGCGTCAAATGATGTCTGTGTGTGTCGTGTTCGCCTACCTGTGTGTTTGGAGAGTTTTCCAGGCAAAATAAGGTGAAGGCGATCGGTCAGAGAGCGCACCAGCCGTACTGGTCCATAGTGAAGCGCTCAAGCTGCTCGGTTTCTCCCCCTTCTGACAGACTCTCTCTCTCTCTCTCTCTCTCTCATCAGAGAGTGATGCTCACTTCAGCCGCTAGATGGTGCTGTACATCAGGGATATTCCATCTGATGCCATGCACTGAACCTCAAATGGTATCATGCCACCTTCCTGAAAAGTAAAAACATTTATTTTGAGATCCAAAATATGCTTTAAAATATGCATTAAAATTATTTATTTGTGTAAAATATAATATGGAAAATACAGAGCTTATAAGTTCTTTTGCACACGTTGGAACTGCATTTATTCATTCATTCATTCATTTATTTATTTATTTATTTACTTGACTAATTTATTTATTTATTTATTTATAATCTTGATTATTCTGTGTTTGTATTCTAGAACTTTTTTAATGTATACTTTTATTTTATTGCATGTTTGATCTCTCTGTTGTTGTAGGGCTTTGGGTCTTAGAAAAGTATAAATAAAAGGTATTATTATTATTATTATTATTATTATTATTATTATTATTCATTTATTTTAAATCAAGGTTTTTGTTCATTCATTCATTCATTTTCTTGTCTGCTTAGTCCCTTTAATAATGAACCACCGACTTATCCAGCACGTTTTTACGCAGCGGATTCCCTTCCAGCTGCAACCCATCCCTGGGAAACATCCACACACTCTTACACTACAGACAATTTAGCCTACCCAATTCACCTGTACCGCATGTCTTTGGACTCCACACAGAAACGCCAACTAGGCCAAGCTGAGGTTCAAACCAGTGACCCAGCAACCTTCTTGCTGTGAGGCAACAGCACTACCTACTGCGCCACTGCATCGCCTCAAGGTTTTTGTATTTGAATTTATTTTATTTTATTTTTATTTTTTTATTGTTTATTTTTTGCTATTTTTGTATAGCCTATTCAGTTATCTTTATTCAAACTCTACTTTAAAAGTAGAATGCTGCATAATTTAAAGGTTGGGAAGAGATTAAATGTAACATTTCTTATTTGTCTGATTGTAAATTATAGTTCTTAGAGAAGTTCATCTTTAAAAAAAAATGTTAGCAATAAAAAAAAAAAATATAGCAGTAAATTGTTCCTGTATTGTTACTGTAACTGTAGTTCATTAGGTAAGTACATAAATATTCATGAGACTGCATGTCCTTATCCTATGAGAAGAAAGTTTGCTTAATTATTAATGGCAGTATGCTTTGCTTTCCTTACAGACGGTCCATCTTGGGAGAATGCATGTCAGGGAAAGTTTTTACTTTGCAGTGTGTGTCTGTGTGTGTGTGTGTGTTTGTGTGTGTGTTATATTTTCTAGACCATTACAACATGGCCATGTCATTGGACCATAAACATTTCCTGCTTGCTGTGGAACTGTTTGATAACTGTATCAAGACGCCATTCAATTATAACTTTGTATTTATAACACTTTTTAATGTTAAAACGGCTATCATGACAATATTTATCAATATGTGGCTCTTTCTGGGTTCTCAGAAGCTTTAGAAATGAAAAATGTAAAACAGGACATACGTTGGGACCATTGTTCTTGTTTACATCCCTCAAAATGGTCTATAGACTTTGAGTTCTGAACACAACATAATTCCCAACTGGATTCATTCAATGTGTGAGTTTAACAGGTCTTTACAGTTCTTGATATTACCATTTAATCAAATATGATTTCACATTCATTTGAACTGTTATGTGGAATCGTCCTTAACTGGACTAGAATCCGATTGCTATGTTTGTAAATCAAAGTCTGCATCCAGATACTATAGGATGAAATGCTTAAAAAACTAGAAGAAGTTTGAGGATAAACACCTGACAAAAGTTTTAAAATTCAACATCTAAACAATGTCTTTAGATGCAGGAACCATAGTATAAGTGGAATAATTGACTCCAGTCCATTGATTAATTAGAAAATAATGCCCATTCCACTTGAAATTTTCACCAGATATTGATAACCAAATAAATCCATATGCAGTTGAAGTCAGAATTATTACCCCCTCTATGATTTTTTTTCTTTTTTTAATATTTCCCAAATTTTAACAGAGCAATGAAATTTTTCGATATGTCTGATAATATTTTATCTTCTGGAGAAAGTCTTATTTGTTTGATTTTGGCTGGAATAAAATCAGTTTTAAAATTTTTAAACACCATTTTAAGGTTAAAATCATTAGCCTCTTCGAGCTAGATTTTTTTCAATAGTCTACAGAACAAACCATTGTTATACAATAACTTGCCTAATTAACCTAATTAACATAGTTAAGCCTTTAAATGTCATTTTAAGATGAATTGAAGTGTCTTGAAAAATATCTAGTAAAATATAATTTACTGTCATCATGGAAACGAAAAAAATAAATCAGTTATTAGAAATGAGTTATTAAAACTGTTATGTTTAGAAACGTGTTGAAAAAAATCTGCTCTCCGTAAAAGAAATTAGAGAAAAAAAAATTAACAGGGGAGCTAATAACTCAGGGGGACTAATAATTCTGACTTCAACTACATGCAAAGAAAACTAAACGAATTAGTAAGAAATAAGACATTTTAGTAAGTTATGCCAAAAAAATGAAATGACGCAAGGAAAAAGTATTGAACATATGAAGAAAGGGAGGTGTAGAAAGGCAGTGAATGCCCAGACAGCAGCTAAATTCTCTCAGTAGTTCTTCAGCAGCCCTCTGCCCTTCCTCATAGTAAATTAATATTTTCTGCTTCAGTCCAACATCGACATAATCAGGATGATGAAGATGAAACCAAGGTGGACATTTCAGCAAGACAACCATCCAAAACAAAGCCAAGGAAACTCTCAAATGCATTCACAGAAAGAAAATCAAGCTGCAGAATGGCCCAGCCAATCACCTGACCTGAATCCAATAGAAAATACAAATAAAGTTCAGATTTGATAGACGAGACCCACAGAACCATCAAGATTTCTACACTCGATTGAAGTCTGTAAAAAACTCACACCAGAGCAATGCATGTGAATTCATTCTCCATATAAGAGGCGTCTTTAAGCTTCCATCATTAAAAAAACTTTTTCTGTAAAGTATTTAACACATTTCAGTAGTTCAAATGACATTGTTATTACATGTAACCTTTTCAGATTTTCGTTTTGTTATATTTTTATGTTGGTATTTTTTGGGTTTTTACCAAAATCTTAATCAATTCCATTACAACAGCTCCTTTAGAAATGAAGAATTCAGATGCAAAAACCTCTAAGTGCCGGTTGAAATATCCAGTGAACATCAGCCTATTTTGTTCATGTTGAGATATTTCACTTTAAAGACCAGGAAAAGGACTTATTTTTTGCCATAAAAGTGATCTTACTGAACATACACACAGGAGTCTGATAAAAACGCTTATTTTTGAGGAACATTTAAGACGGCATTTAGAGATTTTTGCATATGAAGTCTTCAAGTATTTTTTCCCAGTAAAAACATGACGTGTTCAATACCCTACTGTAAATTATAACATATCGTTTTACTCATTTTGAGATTCACAAACCTTTCTTTTTAAAATACATATGCTTGTTTCAGAATCAGAAACTGTGAGCTGTCAGATTTGAGTCAGAAATATAACTCATTTCCTATTCAGTGCCTTGCAGCAAAATTAACCCAGCATTCGGCTCTGAAACGAATGCAGCGTTGGACTGATGAATTCATCATGGGCCCCTTTCCAAACAAACAAATTACATATTTTGTAGTCCCTAATCGCTTGTTTTGTTGTCATTGATTTCTCCCGTCATTTCACCGAAGTGACGCACAAAAGCCAAGAAGCTCTTCTCATGATACAACACAACAGCTGCTTTATGAAATAATAGAGAGCAGATTAATCCAGAACATGGAAACACAGTGTTTACCTTGGATGATCCTAATGCTTTTCAGATGAGGAACAGTTGCATTTAGAGCGAGGATGATTATTTATTTAGGTTTTATTCAATAATAAATCAGTCATGAGAGGTTACTCACGTGTCTTGCAAAAAAATAAATAAATAAATGGAGATGCTGACCTCAATTCGATCATTTTATTTTAGAAAAAGGATCCCTTTCTAGACCCAATGATGGCTAATTTCTACATTTACACTTGATATAAGAAAATAATTATGTTTTTTATGTCCAATCTCCAAGCTTTTAATAGCAATCTGATTTTGTATGTCAATAAGTACAGTATGATGGGTGGCACGGTGGCTCAGTGGTTAGCACTGTCGCCTCATTCCAAAAAGGTTGCTGGTTTGAGTCCTGGCAGGGCCAGTTGGCATTTCTGTGTAGAGTTTGCATGTTCTCCCAGTGTTCATGTGTGTTTCCTCTTGGTGCTCTGGTTTTCTTACACAGTCCAAAGACATGCACTATAGCAGGGGTGGCCAACCCTGTTCCTGGAGAGCTACCTTCCAGCAGATTTCAGTTGCAACCCATATCAAACACACCTGCCTGTAATTATCACATGGTGTTCAGGTCCTAATTAATTGGTTCAGGTGTGTTTGATATGGGTAGCAACTAAAATCTGCTAGAAGGTGGCTCTCCAGGAACAGGGTTTGCCACCCCTGCACTACAGGTAAACTGATTAAGCTAAATGGGCCATCGTGTATGACTGTGTGTGAATGAAAGTATGGGTTTTTCCCAGTTCTGGATTGTGGCTGGAAGGGCATGCTGCATAAAACACATGCTGGAATTGTTGGCGATTCATTCCACTGTGGCAACCCCTGATAAATCAGGAACTAAGACAAAGGAAAATTAATGAATAGCACAGTTTGTGAAAGATGCACAGAAATACATGGACAAAACTCTTCAGTAAACTATACTTTCAGATTATGCTGCCTCCTTGTGGCTAAATCTTTCTTATTTCTATTTTTTAGCTATGACTACATGTGAAATATTTCATCATGTTTTAACCGAATCAATGGTTCTGTATAGTCTCTAGGGACATCAGAATAAGTATGCCCAAATGGAAATAGAAAACAAAAAATAATAATTAGCATAGCTGCTGTTCGTAGTGTATTTAAACGAGATGCAAAAATGGAGTGTTATAAATGAAAATAGCAGTTATATACACAAACATAGAAACAAACATGTAAAGCATATGAGAGTTTCTAACACAATGTCTGGTGTATTAATGAGGAGTGTGTACTGCAGGTGGTTGTCAAGCCAGCTCACCTGCGTGGAGCACATTCATGCATCATACCGTTGTGTGATGCATTGAGTGTATGCTTACTAAAAGACAGGTCTTTAATCTAGTTTTGAACTAAGAGAGTGTGTCTGAGCCTCGGACATTATCAGGAAGGCTATTCCAAAGTAGGAGCCATGTATGAGAAGGCTTGACCTCCTCTACTTGACCTATTCTAGGTCCTACCAGAATCCTTAAGGTTTGAGATCTTAAAGAACGGGTTGAACTGTAGCAAGACAGATGGTTGGTTAGATAAACAGGAGCTAGATTATTTAAAGCTTTATAGGTAAGTTGTAATATTTTATAATCAATAAGGCAGCCAGTGTAAAGAGAATAAAATTATTCAATTCAATTCGATTCAGCTTTATTTGTACATCGCTTTTACAACGTAGATTGTGTCAAAGCAGCTTCACATAAATGGTCATAGTAACTGGATCAGGGTGGTTCAGTTTTTAGTGTTTAAGTTCAGTTCAGTTTAGCTCAGTTCAGTGTGGTTTGAAATCATTACTGAGAGTCTAAACACTGAAGAGCAAAAAATTAGATTGATATGATCAAATTTTCTAGACCTGGTAAGAACTCATTTTGTATTAGCTGAAGTTTATTAATAGAGGATGCTGGGCAACCAGCAAACAGAGCATTACAATAATCCAGCCTAGAAGTTATGGTTATTAAGCATGAACTAGCTATTCTGCATCTGAGATGGATAGCTTCGTAACTTTTCTCAGATGAATGAAGGCGTATTTTTGTGACATGGGAGATGTGATTTTCAAAAGTTAAATTGTTTGCACAGGAAGTTTGGCCAGAAGAATAAAGGTTGTGCCCAACAGAGCCTGGTTTCTCTCAAGGTTTTTTCCCCCCTTCACTTCATCAATTGGTGAAGTTTTTTTTCCTCGCCACTGGCTTGCTCAGATCAGGACTCAGTTGATATCAGTTGATTGGCTCTTCAGTGCTTAAACTTTCAGCAGTGACATTTAAACCACACTGAACTAAACTGAACTTAAACTCTGCAATCTGGACTTTACCAGAACTAGGTTAAGTGGCTTTGACACTTTCTACATTGTAAAAAGTGCTATACAAATAAACATGATTTGAACTGAATTGGATTTTATTTTGTGATGATTTGGAATTATAAATATAGTTTTGTTTTCAGCATTGTTAGCATATAGGTATTATAATTGCTTATGTATAGGATTTTAGGTCACGCTGATGGTCTGTTTATTGAATTTAAGTTGCATTGCATCTATATGTCAACTAATTCTCTTTAGATTGTACGTAGACTGTTAGGTTGGGGTTGGGGTTAAGTTTAGGGTTAGTGTAAGTCCACATGTACTTGCAAAGTTTTTTTAGTTAAATGTCTGTTGAAGGAGCAGTATCAACAGATATTAAGCAGTCAGTCAACTAGTACTTAAAAGGACCATCAAAATAAAGTGTTACCGGATTTTATATTGGAATAAATCCTTAAACCTTCAATTTTATTAAAGCACTAATTAATTCAACTTTCCCAGTGATGGGTTGCGGCTGGAAGGGCATTCGCTGCGTAAAAAAATGTGCTGGATAAGTTGGCGGTTCATTCCGCTGTGGCGACCCCAGATTAATAAAGGGACAAAGGTGAAAAAAACATGAATGAAGGAATAAATAATTGATTCAACTTCCAGTTTTCCAGTTTCTGTGACACCCAGGCCAGGTTATCCCTACTCTCAGTCACCCCAATCACTCCGATCACCCTCACCTGAGTTTTGATTAGCTCGCACCTGCACGCCATCCCCTGCCATTTACACCAGCCCCATATAACCCAGCACCTCCACTCACTCAGTGTCCGGCCTTATTGATTGTCAGAAGGACTCACACTCACAGTCGGTGCAATCTAGCTTTCTCAGAGTATTACTTACCTGTCCTGTTTACCTGTTATCTCCAGTGTTCCTTATCTCCCTACTTCCTAGTGTGATGCTCATCTGTTGCCTCTGTCTCCCACTCCTTCCATGAACCTGGTTCCATTCATCCTTCCTCTGGTTCCTCCATATCATTCGATCCACTACTTCACTTCCAAGCTGCAATAGATTCTTGTTTAGTCTTAATATCTTCATCTTCCACTGTTTTTAATAAACTGTTTACATTTTACTCACAGTTCTGGTTTCTGATCTTCTTCTGTGACCTTTACAATGAAAATAAAATGTAAAAGGAAGTGCTATTTAAACACTATTTTTTTTTCTTTTAAAACCTAATGAAGATGAATTAAACTAGTTAACATTCACTCAGTGAATATGAATGTCAGTGTCAGCAAAATCTTTAAAATATTCATGAGCTTTTAAAGCAAGATCAAACCATATTAAATTAAATGAGGGAGAGGATCGTCCTATCTCATCCGTGCAGGGAATATTTTAAAGGTGCAGTAAGTCAGTGTCTTTTTAAACATGTTGTGTTGTGCTGGTTGAAAGTCTTTTCCCATTCCACTAATGATTAAAGTAATGTGTAAGGTATGTGTAACCCCGCCGGTCCTACACCACCCAACCCGATTCGAGCTGGGATTGAACCGGCGACCTTCCGCATGGGAGTTGATTGCTCTACTGTAGCATCTGAGGAGCCTCTAGAGGAGTGAGGTTTACTTGCACAGCACTAGATGGCCTCCTTTACATAAGACATGAAACTTAAAAATGTTCATCCAATTAAATATTGTCAGGCAGACATTTCCCAAAATTCTGATAAGGAGACTAAACTGTCTGTCAGTGAATGTTGATCTTTACAACTGTGCACCTCTGTTCACCAGATCCACTAATTGCATGCACGTGCTGCGAGATCATGTGCAGACGAGACAATAACATCAGTAAAATCAATTGCTAAATCAAAACATTAAAATCCTGAATCAACATTGGAGTTACTTTTGCTCACTTGAGGAAGGACGACACCGTGGCTGAAGTAATTTTGTTAGATGTTCTGTTTTAAAACTCTTTTAGTCACGCAAAGCTGACGTAGATTGTGTTGTTATAATTGGGTTATATGCACAGAAGTGTTGTTCAGCCACTAAAATCTTGATAAATGTGACTGTTTTTATCTTCATTCTTTTACAGCATCGATATTATAGATTTTATTTCATTTAACAACAAAGCAGAAGTAAATAGCGCTATTTTGCCATGCCTGCTTTACTAAGCTGAAGTTTGTTCTATATTCACATCACATTGGTTCATTTTTGAACTATGACAACCTGTGATGTATTATAAATGACAATTAAAGAATCAGTTAAAAAGGAAAAAAGTACATTAACAACATTATTCATTTCTATTCATTTGAAGATACACAAATCAAACTACATCAAATGAAAAGTAAATCTGTGTTACCTGATCTAAAATAAAAATTACTGTAGAGTTTAAACATTGCATCTTATTATATTGTCAAATTAATATATTGTTGTTGTTTTATCCAATTGTATGTCGTATTTTGACACTCCTGTTATTCAGCAATGTTTAATATTTACAGTAATTTTACTTTTTAGATAAGATTGCAATGATTATTGTTTATTTGATACCGAGCCTTTAATTGTCATTTATAAGAGATTTATAAAGCATAAATAGTCCTCACTTTAGATTAGGTCACAAAACTGCATGAAGTTGAGTTAATAAAGCATTTGTTAACATACATAACATTAATATATGCTTGAATATTAAGATGTAAAAACCTTGATTTAAATAGTTTATTAATCATTTATGAACTCATTCTGAATTATCTTAAAAACCTCTAACTACTCTTAAATACTACTTGTTTGTAAATAATGCAGTACTTTATTTAGTAATGAAAAATAAATCATTAAAAAAAGTATGAAAGTACATTCAATAAGAACATTAAACATATGGTTTTAAGCCAAGAAAACAGCATTTGTAGCTGCAGTTATAAACTGCTTACTAACGTTTATTAATGTAGGGTTAATGCTTAACATTTGATGAATTCACTAGATGCTAATGCTTAATAAATGGTTCATTGTGTGTAGTTATTATAAAGTGTTACCAGTACATCAGTTATTAGAAATTAGTTATTTAAACTATTATGTTTAGAAATGTGTCTCTCCGTTAAACAGAAATTTGGGAAAAAATAAACAGTAGGGCTAATAATTCTGACTTCAACTGTATGTAAACTTCTGGTTTCAACTGTATTTGTGCATTATCCCACATGAAAAAAATTATATAAATAGTAAATACTATAGTGTTTTAAACCATAATGTGTTGAAGTGTATTAAAATGAATATATTATAGCATTTATCACTATTTACACAACCCAGGCTTATTCTGATTATGTATCCCGATATACGTTTCTGGAGATCACCAAATACCAGCAGCTAAGTTTTTTGAAGTTTTTCTTTTTCACCCCCCATCATTTATACATGTAAATATTTTAATTATACAACTAGTTGTGGCACAAATACAAATATATTAAAGTCTGAGAGCGATATAATTAAAATACCTTCAGTTCTGCCCCCAGCCTCCCTTAAATCTTTCACTTTTACAGTTACAGTGAAATCACACCCATTCATTATTCTAAAAAGCTCCTCCTTAAATTGCTTTTCTTATCTGCTCTCTGTCTTTCTCCTTTAATTTTAAAAGCCATCTGTCTGATATCTTGTTTACAGAGCTCATTGCCCAGACTGGCCGCTTGCCTGCTGGTGACGGTGCTTTAAAAGAGATCTCCTCCTCCGACGTGAATCCCAGAAAAACACAGATCCAGCATTCCTGCATGCGTCACATGGGCCTGGAGGAGGGCAGACATTATCAGCTATAGTGAGACAGACGATGTGTGTGTACTTATGTGATTTATGAGGACATACAATTGTAAATCAACATAATAAAAAATAAAAAAAAAACACTGAATACACTGAACAAAAAAATGTTTCATTGTATTTACTAATTTGTCTTAAGGTAAGTAGTCACAAACAATTAATATGATAAGATTCAAAGGAAAGAAGATTTTTTCAACACATTTCTAAACAATAATTTTATTAACTTATTTCTAATAACTGATTTATTTTATCTTTGCCATGATGACAGTAAATAATATTTGACTAGATATTTTTTCAAGACACTTTTATACAGTTTAAAGTGACAATTAAAGGCTTAACTAGGTTATTTAGGTTATAGGCAGGTTAGGGTAATTAGGCAAGTTATTGTATAATGATGGTTTGTTCTGTAGACTGTCGAAAAAATATATAGTTTAAAGGGGCTAATAATTTTGTCCTTATAATGATTTTTAAAAATTAAAACCTCTTTTATTCTATAGCTGAAATAAAACAAATAAGACTTTTTCGAAATGAAAAAATATGATCAGACATACTGTGAAAATGTCCTTGCTTTGTTAAACATCATTTGGGAAATACTGAAAAAAAAATCAAATAAAAAAAAAATCAAAGGGGGGCTAATAAAACTGACTTCAACTGTATATTCTTTGTAACCACTTAAAAAACTTAGTAAATCAAATGAGCTATTTTTTTTAGTATGGTTTAAGAAGGCATGCTTTGTGTCCTCGTAAATCAAAATGCATAAAATCCTACTTGATGTGTTTTGACTTACAAAATGTGGCACTGGTTTTCTGTGAGGGTAGGTTTAGAGGTAGGCTAAAGCTATATAGTAAGTAGTTTTTTTTCTTTATGAAATACATAACGACTATATGGAGAGTCTTCATAAAACACAAATACAACTGTGAGTGGCAAGAGGATGGTTGGCATTAAAAAATTGTCCAGCAAAATGAAGATATTGACCTAAAAAAAATTATAATAAAAAAATTATATATATATATAGTGGAAGTAAGAATTATTAGCCCTTTTGAAGTTTAGTTTCTTTTTTAAATATTTCCTAAATGATGTTTAACAGAGCAAGGAAATTTTCACAGTATGTCTGATCATATTTTTTTCTTCTGGAGAGTCTTATTTGTTCTTGTCTTATTTGGTCAAAATTGTTAGCACCTTTAAGCTATATATTTTTTCGATAATCTACAGAACAAACCATCATTATACGATAACTTGATTAATTACCCTAACCTGCCTAGTTCATCTTATTAACCTAGTTAAGCCTTTGAATGTCACTTTAAGCTGTATAGAAGTGTCTTGAAAAATATCAAGTAAAACATTATTTACTGTCATCATAGCAAAGATAAAATGAATCAGTTATTAGAAATGAGGTATTAAAACTTGCATACTGCACCTTTAAAATGCTAAAATTAGTGTTATTCTCTTATTATTTTTCAAGTTTATGTTGCTTTTACTGGCATGCCATTTTTTTTTACAGTTTTACCAAAGCATTTTAAAGGTGCAGTATGTAAGTTTGACAACCAGTGGTTGAACTAGGTATTACATTTCTGGATCAAAAGGCAAGCAAAGGCAAAGGTTGCCAGATCAAGGAGCGAGTCTGACTATAGAGCCTAAAGGCTGATTTAAACCATGTTCTAAATAAAAGCATCATATCTAATATCACTGGGAGACACCCATACACACTCAATCACACACATACACTACAGCCAATTTCTGTGTGGAGTTTGCATGTCCCCGTGCATGGGGGACATGGGTTTCCTTTGGGTGCTCCAGTTTCCCCCACAGTCCAAAGACATGTGCTATATAGGTGAATTGAATGAACCAAATTGGCCATATTGTGTGTGTGTGTGTGTGTGTGTGTGTGTGAATAAGTGTGTATGGATGTTTCCCAGAACTGGGTTGCAGCTGGAAGGGCATCCACTGTGTAAAACATATACTGGATCAGTTAGCGGTTCATCCCGCTGTGGTAAATCTAATAAATCAGAGACTAAGCTGAAGGAAAATGCAAATGAATGAAAACAACAACAATAATTAATTCATTTTCCTTCGACTTTATTCGGTTGCCACTGTGGAATGAACCCCCAACTTCCAGCATATTATGTCACAACCCAGTTGGAAAGCTGTTGTTTTTATTATTATTATTATTATTATTATTATTATTATTATTATTATTAAGTATTCATTTATTATTAAAAAACAAACATAAAAAAATAGGAAATGCAGTTAAAAATAGTGCTTCATTTTTTTTTTAAATCTAAAACTATTCATATGTTGCAATAAATCTAATAAAAATTACACACAATGAAAACAAAACACTAAAGCTTGAAACTAAAAATGCAGAGGTAAAATGTTATGCTAAAATAAATGCAAACTATTCTTAAAAACTACAATCAAATCTCATCATATTTTCCAGTGCACACGTCAATCACAGCAAGCCTGTCTACAAGATATTCAGCACACACTGCTGGTAGAGTTTACATTGGACAGAAAACGCTGAAGATCGTGCCAGTACAACCCAGACTCCAAACCCACATGATGGATGTGTTTATCTTAACAAAGCCATGGTATGTTTGATTCAAAGACATTTACCAGGCCTTCTACCATGATGCACTGCAGGTCAGAGTCTCGGAGTGTTGTTGGAGACGTCTGCATGCAAACAGAAGTGATATTATTAAAGGGGGGAAAACTCAGGGCAGACATCCAGATATCCAGCTGCTGAAAGGATTTGATGTCTGTCTCTCGTTTTGATGGTAGGTGTTGTCGAGCCACAGTTATTCAGGTATTTATGGCCTTCAGCAGCTGTGTTTGAGTCTCATTATCAAGAGTTTCAGCAACTGTTGCTCAACACCAGCCCATACAGTATATACACAGTTGATGTCAAAATTAAATTATTATGAACTTTTTTTTTATATTTCCCAAATGATTTTTAACACAGCAAGAATTTTTTCACAGTATTTTCTATAATATTTTTTCTTCTGGAGAATGTCTTCATTGTTTTATTTCGGCTAGAATAAAAGCAGTTTTTAAAGTTTTTAAACCCATTTTAAGGTCAATATTACTTGTTACAATGGAGTTGATGCTGACAATGGAGTGTGGATCCAAACGCAAGTTTATTAAACAGAGAACAGTCAGGCAAGCAACAGCGAACACAGGAGCAAACAGATGTATACGGGCAATACAGAGTCGTGGTCGATAAACAGGCAGATAGTCAAAAAAAGGCAGGCAGCAGACAGGAGTAAACAAACAAAAAAGCAATGTTCAAACATGGAAGGCAAGGAAAACACGTCATAAATGTTCACTAACAATTTAACAAGCCTCAGCCATGAGTGTCTTAAATGGCCTGTTCCCACTGAGTGGTACGGTATACGGTACGGCCAAACCATACTTTTTTATGGCTGTTTCCAGTGTCAAAAGGCATACCGAACCGTACTGTACTGTACTGTACCTAGTGTGTGCTGTGCAGGTAAACCTCACTCCTCTGACCTCTAAAGGTGCTCTAGCGACAGATGCTAGAGGCCATGGTCTTTAGCCTCCTTGGTAGAGCAACCGACTCCCATGCGGAAGGTCGCTGGTTCGATACCAGCTTGGAGCGGGTTGGGTGGCGTAGGACTGACGGGGTTACATTGGTGCCATGACCCAGATGGGAGTGAGGTTTAGGGGGGTGAGTGTAACGGAGGCAAACTAGTGTGTGCTGTGCAGGTAAACCTCACTCCTCTGACTTTTAAAGGTGCTCTAGTGACAGAAGCCATGGTCTTAAGCCTCCTTGGTAGAGCAACCAACTCCCATGCGGAAGGTCGCCGGTTCGATACCAGCTCGGAGCGGGTTGGGTGGTGTAGGACCGGCGGGGTTACACTGTGTGTAGTTTTTTTGTAATTGGTAACATATCGGAGACTGTAAGGGTCTGTATGTGTTCATATATTGTGCATATACACAATACTTTATATAATTGCAGATGTTACAGTAGGTGATTTTGCCTTACCATTGATCTGCAGTTATAATCAACTCATGTTCATAGAAAGGTTAGTAATAAACATTTATACAGATGTATTATGTGTATAAAGCATCTGTTTTGTGAGAAGTGCTTCTCATATGATATGTGAACGACCCTTAAAGCTTTACTCGAGTAAAAATGACGTTGACTGAAACTTTCTGTTGTACACCACGCCCACCAAAAGAGTACCATTGGTACCATTTTAGCAGTGGAAACGCAAGCCTGATAAAGGTGACCTGTACCGACCCGTACCGTACTGTGCTGTACCAGTCAGTGGAAACGGGCCAAAAGTGAGCCATATAAATGTGTGCAAACATGAGAAGCATCAGCTGTATGAGTGTAATCAAATGAGGCTTGGAACGTGTGTGTGTGTGTGTGTGGTGCATGGCAGGACTTGTAGTTCATATGGAAACAGGACTGTAGTCCGTGTGAATGTTCTCCAGTGATCTATGAGGGTTAGATCACTGGTGATAGTGACATTAACAACCCAATTAAGCATTTTTTTCCCTACTGAACAAACCATTGTTATACAATGGGTTCTATTTTAATGATCTAAGCGCAAAGTCTAAAGCACAGGGCGCAAAAGCATTTAGGTTGTGTCAGAATTCCCTTTTGCTATTTTAAGGATGAAAAATACAAGTCACGCTGTGGCACATGGTCTAACAGGGTTGAGCTTATTCTCTTAATGAATTATGGGTGTGTTTTGAGCATAACATGCATTAAACCAGAGTCTTCTCACATTAACGTTAAGAGTCTGTTTCATCACACCATAGAGCATTTTCTATTTACATGGCAGACTTTGTAAGTGGAAAAGCTGAACGCTTCAACAACAAGAAAACAGTTCAACAAACCATCTGCAGCACGAGAATAAAGAACAAGCCTTCTCCATTTGGCCTCTTTACTCCATTACTTTCATGGATAAGGAAACGGTGCAACTCACACTGAAGACATCCATTAGCCTACATATTTAATTTTGTTTGTTAAGCACAAAGATTTGTTTCAAAACTATTTCTAAATTCAGTTCTTATTTCCAGCAAATGAAAAAATGAACAATAATAATGAAGTGTGATCAAAAAACTGAGTTAAATCCAAACACACGTCCTATTCTTATGCCCCAAATGGTGATGCATACATCTCCAATACCACACAGGTAAACAAATCTAAACTTGTTTTTATTTAAAAAAAAAAAAAAAAAAATTATATATATATATATATATATATATATATATATATATATATATATATATATATATATATATATATATATATATATAAATATGCATGTAATAAATAATACAGCTAATAGTAATAATAACAATACCTTATACAAAAGCAAATTGTCATGAATTCAACTGAAAAAAGCCTTCTGAGATGATGCACAGAAGCAGTGGTTTTTATAGTTATGTAAAAAAAAAAATTTTTTTTTTGGTAATATTTTAATCCCTTAAAGAGCCCATATTATGGGTTTTTGAAAATTCCCCTCCATGTAGTGTGTAACACAGCTCTAAGTGAAGTGAAGTATCCAGCTAAGGCTTAAATCTGTTAGTGTACAGTGTTTAAAACTGTTGATTCATCTATAAAAGAGTCGACTCCTAGTGCTTCAAACGAGTCGCCTTGATACCGAGTCATTAGGTGTTTCGCCATGACGTACGAATGAAACCAAGTTATTCACGCGCACGCGCAAACCCGGGAGATTTCAAACCTGAGGCCCCGCCCTCTGACATAGAAACCCAGACATACACACACCCACAAACACACACACAAACATGCCGGTCGATTGAAGTCACACTGCAGATGGATATTATCGAGTCTCTACCCAAAGATGAAACGTCAGCATTATAACCAAGCAGTTGGAAACTACTGGAAACTTCTGCAAACTACATGCTACAAAGAATACTTCATCGGCGTTTGTTAAAGGAAGGATCAGTAAAGAGTAACTTACTGATGGACGTCAGGATGGGTTTCTTACTCCATTTCTCAAGTGTAAGTACGTGCGATTAAAGTTGCCTCGTTGACTCTAGCTTGCAAATGTATTTAGTTGTGATTTGTTACTTGTAACCGCGTGTACTGTATGAGGTTAACTCGCTTTATTCTCATATCGTGTGCAAAGCCACGTTTAAAACGCGACGCCTGCTGCTTTGTTTACAGAGCTCCGTGGAGGAGGATTAGTGTGTGTGTCTGTGTGTGCGTGTGTGTGTGCGTGTGCGCGCGCTGTCGTCCGGAGGTGTGTGTGTTTGGGTGTGTGCGCGCCTTGTCATCCGGAACAGGGTTAAGTGCGTGTGTGTGTGCAATATGTGTGTGTGTGTCTGTGAAAAGAGCAGAGTGAGAAGCTAGGAGATCTCCTCAACTGTTTTTGGAGTATTTGCTCAATAAAATAGTCAGTCGTCTGTATTTTCAAATGCATATTCTGTATTTACATTGACCCACTGGCAGCTAAAATCCACGCCTTACACTATCGAGCGTGTATGAACTGTGATTACTTTTATATTGCTGATTAGCTGTTGGACATTTCACTCTCTGACTGAAGGCAGTCGACCAATCGCAACAGACTGTCATTGGTCCAATCAGCGCAGATTAGCTTCGCGCTAAGGAGGGGTTTGGGAACAAATGAATCACTGGACGATTCATACAGGAGTCGCTGGGATAATTAGGTAAAAATAAATGCAGATTATAAGACCATGAAAGTGTTTTTTGACCTTGCATGCATATTAGATTGTTGTTGGAGACCCTTACAACCAAGATATGACCCTATTTCATGTATAATATGGGCTCTTTAATTCTTTTTCATTTGTAAAGATATTTGTGTATTGCTGCATGTCCTGTGTGCATTAAGCAATGTGTACGCGTTTAAGGCGCACAACAAACGGCTCTGGGCTGGACTTTTGGCCTGCTTTCAGCTGGTCTACTCCTTAGTCTATTTTAGTTCATCAAAATAGTAACTCTCCAACAATGCACCTTAACACACTTTTTTTCTAGGCCAAAACACCCATGAGGCCACAAAGGGGCACAAATGGATTTACTATTTTAACAACATGGCGGAAAACGATAAAATTAGGGTTGCGCTGATCTAAAAATAGCAACAAATCATGTCAAACACATCTTGCGCTTTACTGCGCCGGGTGTTTGATTGGGTCTAAGGCAGCGATGGGCAAACTTGATCCTCGAGGGCCGGTGTCCCTGCAGAGTTTTGTTCCAACACTAGTCAAACACAACTGAACAAGCTAATCAGTGTCTTCAAGATCACTAGAATCTATAAGCAGGTTTGTTTGATTAGAGTAGGAGCTAAACTGTGCAGGACACCGGCCCTCCAGAACCGAGTTTGCCCACCCCTGGTCTAAGGACTTGCCTTATCATTCTAACATGCCTAATTAACTTTATTAACCTAGTTAAGCCTTTTAGGCTAAATACTAGTATCTTGAAATGTAAGATATCATGTACTGTCATCATGGCAAAGATAAAAGAAACCAGTTATTAAAAATGAGTTATTAAAACCATTATGTTTAGAAATGTGTTGAATTGAAAAAAGAAATTGGGGGGGAAATAATACAGAGGGGGTAATAATTCAAGAGGCCTATTAATTCTGACTTCAACTGTATAGTTAATACAAATGCTATAAATCACGATGACAGCAGTCTTTATGGTGTCATTTCATAAACAGTATTGAGGTCTTTAAATAGTCTATACAGTAGTACATATGAGACGTCAATAAACCCAAAAGCGTAGACAGGGTTTATTATTATGCAATAAAAGCACACTTTAGTAGTTGTAAATATAGTGTATTCATTCCCTTTGAGAATGAACGAATCAGTAAACATGCTCTGACTTAGATTATACAACTTTAACAACAATTATAGTTTAAGATGATAACTCTTTATTCGTTGACAAGTCCAAATATACACAGATTTTAAATTAAAGTATAATGTTGTACTTTTGACACACTGCAAAAAATTAACATATTTTTAATCAAAACAAATCTTTTTATTAATATTGCAGTTTTTATTTATTTTTATTTTTTAATAGAGTGTTGTGGCACTAAAAGGGTGGCACTGTGGCTTAGTGGTTAGCAATTAAATAGTGCTTAAACTATTTAAGACCTAAATGTTTTCGTTTAGCTATTTAAGACTTATGCTTAAACTAATAAATTTTTTTTACTAGCAATGTCTACAAGAGAATTGCTTAAATTATTTTCCTTAAATTATTAGCCATATAAATAAAAATGGAAATAAAATTAAAATGCATATAAAGGTTATAAAACATTTTAAAATAAGATATATTTTGCATTTTAACATTTTTGTATCTCTTTGTTTGTTTAAATTTGTATGATTTATTACTTTAAATGGTATTTGAACGTGTCTTTGTAATATTTTATTTAATTATTTCATTTAATTTTTTTGCCTTAATAAAATATGTTTATTTTATTTTTTAATTAATTCATATATTTTTTTTCTCCAAAAATGTCCATAATCCCTCCTCTACACTATAAAAGAAAAAAAACTGATAAATATTAGTTTCCCTATATTTTGTGATTTACAGGTGTTTTCTGTGTATTTATGTTGGAGTTGCATTATGAGACATGGTTGATCTCTGCTCTGTTGACTTATGACATTAAAAATTCAACTTTGCAGTTTAATAAAATGACGTTGATTGTCATTTTAGTCATTTGAAACTATATATATATATATATATATATATATATATATATATATATATATATATATATATATATATATATATATATATATATATTATGTTTTTCAAACATAAATAAATGAGGAAAAAGCTAAATCACAATATACAGAAAACCCATTCATTTGCAGATATGTTTTTCAGTGTAGCCCCAGTGTGAAAACCCCGATATTCCCCACATTCACTCATGATGAGTCTCTGTTCTTTGTCCACTAGAGGGCAGAATTACTCTCAGAATTAAGGCAATACTTTAGTTTTTTTCAGCTAGTAGATACATGACTAACAATCAGTCACAGGACAATGAGTCAACAATGACGTTTATGACTACATATCTTGTTGAATCACGTTTCATTGAAGAAAAGGGTTTTGTTATTCTGGTTTCCAAAACATACTCAAGAGTCAGACATAATGAGTTAACATTTTGCTATGACCCCCATTTTCTGTTTCTTACTTCTTTATCAGGTTTTAGCTATTTATTTATTTTTTTAGCAATACAACGTTTTACTGGGTCAATTTGACCGATGTAAGTTGAGGTGACTATAAAATTTTTTTTGATTCAACTAATAAAGAAAAATAATAGGCAGGAAGTACTTTTTACAGGGCAGTATTTACGGGTATGATGATTGGCATTTTGAAGGAAATTTTAAATGAGAAATTTTCAAATATAGAAAAAGAAACCACAATGTTTAATTTTAGCTCATCTATATTTATCATTTTCCTATTTATTTCTATTTTTCTAGATGTTATTCATGTCTTTAAATTTAAAAAATGATTAGTGTTAATAACAAAAGATATGATTAGTTGTATGTATTGTCTGGGTACATGTCTATGACATAATAATCTTGTAGAAGCACAAGTACAAAACATTCCTGCACACTTCTAAGCTGAACCCGAGCTGCTGACTGTGGTAAGACAAAAAAAAGAAAGAAAGAAAGAAAGAAAATTGTACTTGTTCAGACATGCACACATGAATCCTAAATGCCTCCTTTCTTCACACATTTTCAGTTTTGGTATTTTCTAGAAAATGTAAACTCAAAGCTGTCAAAATCTCAAAACGGGACACACAACAGGTTGAAGTCTCTCTGCCTATAAATTCTGAAACAATAATATTAAATGATAAAGGAAGCAATTAATTAATCAGTGAAACTGTCTCAGTGTACTGTATTATTGTTGTGTATTAAAGTACCAGTTCATCATTTTAGTCTATTCTGCAGAAAAGGACACCGCTTAAACTGGTTTTATCTGGTTTAAGGATGGTTGAAGCTTGTCGTTTAGTTTTCTGCTCCAACCAGCAGAGAACTGTCCAGAACCTCCTAAAATCTGTCTGACCAGCTTACAGGTTTAGGCTGGTTTAAGATTATTTATGTTTGTTATTTGCTGTGTGTTTTAAGCTGCTTCACATGACAGAGAAAACAAGGCTTGTTTTTTCTTTGACTAAAAACAACAACATATTATTATAGTTCAGTGATTTTATGAGTAAAACATAAAAACATAAAAAAAAACTTCCAATTGAGTGTAAATCATGATCAAATGAGACATTCTTGCACTGAGGAAAATTGTGTTTGATAAAATGACACACCTGTAACGAAAAAGGCGTGACTGTGAGAGGCCAAATGTTTTATATTAAAATGTGTCCAGTTTGTCATCAGCAATAGTGCATGAAGCAAGATTTATCCTGGACAATAAATCAATGTATATATTATATAACACTTATGTTGCCATATACAAGTTATTGTGTTGAAATTTGGGGAAATCCATATAAATCTAATTTACAATCTGTATGTACAATGCAGAAAAAGTAATTAGACTGAGAGAATATGTGGGGTATTTAGAGCATACAAATCCTTGATTTATTTAAATTAAAGATACTTAAGTTCAATGATTTGGTTGAATTTAAAACAGCACAATTTATGTTTAAAGCTAGGAATAAATTACTTCCTAAAAGCATCCAAAAGTTTTTTGAAGAAAGACAAGGGGGATCTAATATGAGAGAAGAACAAAATAGGAAATTGAAAACAAGAATAGCTTTAAAAAGTTTGTGTATGTCTGTCTATGGTGTGAAATTATGGAACAGACTAGATCAGACTCTCAAACAATGTCAGGATAATAATCAATTTAAAAAGTTGCATATATATATATATATATATATATATATATATATATATATATATATATATATATATATATATATATATATATATATATATATATATAGTATTGAAGGAATATGATGATGAAGGTGATTAAATAAGGATAAAGTGGGAAAGATATGATGAAATTTTATTTAAAGGCTATTTGCAGTACATGTATTTTTTGTGTCTATGTTACAAAATGTAAAGGTACAAATGGAATCAAACATATAATTTGTCAAAGATGCAGAAAGGATAAAATATGTCACATGTAAAAAAAGAGGTAAGTAAAAGAAGAAATAAGTTTAAGTAATAGACAAAAAATTTATGTGGTATGGGGTGGGAAAATAATAAGCTTGTGATTCATCCCGTTCCATTTTCGACCATGTTGGAATGTATTTTTTTGTTATTGATATTTTATGTATGATATTTCTGTTCGAAAATAAATAAATCAAATCAAATCTACGTAAAAATCCTTCACTGAATGCAGCGCTTTGTCACTCCAAAAAGTAAAAGCCTTATCAAGTTGTCCGGGCACAAAATCCTGATTTTTGCAGATAGGTAAACAAATGGAGTGATATTCAATCTTTAATGCCATTTTCACTTGATTTAAAAGTTTTAATAGCATTACGAACAAGAATATTCTTGCATTGAACCATTTTCAATGTTAGAGATTTTGACAGCAAAATTGCAGCTAAAGAACTGTTGTCAACTGAACAAGCCTCAAAATGTAGCCACTTGTTATATGTATCTAACTGATCGGAAGCAAATTGCTTACTCTCATGCCAAAACATCATAGCCCTCATGTTAGCTGCCCAATTGTATTGACGGAATGTGGGTATTGTGCATTGATGATGGGGTGGTGTGGGGTGGTGGAAGACAGTGTTTGAGAAGAGTCACTGAGAACACTCACGCATCTTACAGTTATGTGATGCTTTACTAGACATTATCAGGAAGCTATTCCAGAGTTTAGGATCCATATATGAGAAGGCTCGACCTCCTTTAGTGGACTTTGCTATTCTGGGTACTACCAGAAGCCCTGAGATTTTGAGATCTTAGAGAGGGATGGATTTTCTTAACCTAGTAAGAACTCGGCAGCTGCATTTTGCAAGATTAAGTGACTAAAAGCTTAAAAGTAAAAAAAATGATAATAATTGTTTTATATTGAGCTTTACATGATAATTATTGCACTACTTTTCATCACTATTCTGTAAACTGAGCTTTACATGTGAAAAAACATCTCATGATTAGTTAAATTAAATTCGACAAAGAAAGACGATGTAAGTGGAGAGCCCTTGAGCAAACTCACGCATGCTATAGTTATGCGATGCTTTACCAAACATTATCAGGGAGACTATTCCTGAGTTTAGGAGCCAAATATGAAAAGGCTCGACCTCCTTTAGTAGACTTTGCTATTCTGGATATGAGTTATCTGAATATGAAATTACTTAAGCAAAATGGCATGAAAAATGTCTCAGGTTGACCATGGCTTGATATTACATGTATATAGTATAATGGTGTAATGTCTCAGCTATGTATTTAAAAATGCCGCTTCCTTAGTTTTCATTATCCTGGCTTGTGCATGTGTAACGGAGGCCAGCTAGTAAGTGATTTGTAGGTAAACCACACTCCTCTGACCTCTAAAGGTGCTCTAGTTACAGGAAGAAAGTCGCCGGTTAGATCCCAGCTTGGAGCGGGTTGGGTGGTGTAGGACCGGCGGGGTTACGTTGGTGCTGGATGGGAGTGAGGTTTAGGGGGGTGAGTGTAAAGGAGGCCATCTAGTAAGTGCTGTGAGGTAAACCTAACTCCTCTGACTTCTAAAGGTGCTCTAGTGACAGAAGCCATGGTCTTTAGCCTCCTTGGTTAGCAACCGACTCCCATGCAGAAGGTCGCCGGTTTGATACCAGCTCGGAGTGGGTTGGGTGGTGTAGGACCAGCGTGGCGCTGGTGATTTCTCTGTGAACCAATAGCTTTCAGCTGTGTGTCTAGCTCCACCTTTGGTACTCATTTGTTGTGCTAGGTACACTTTGGAATGAGTACCCAAAAAGTGGTATGGTACAGTTTGCTTTTTCGTACCTTTTGACAGTGGATTCAGACATTAAAGCGTACAAACCTGTACCGTACAGTGCCACTTAGTGGAAACAGGTCATAAGTGACTAAAAGCTTAGCATGATAATTACTTTCATTATAGTATAGCAAAATATTTACTTTTCATACACTATTCATAACTTTTAGAAATCTAAAATGAGCAAATCTACTCCCAAATAACATCCAAGCAGTCATATCTAAAAAAATATGCAGAGTGTTTTCAAACTTAGCTGTCCGAATATGACCTGCTATTTCCAGAATTTGAACATAGTTACTGACAGCAAAACCTCAAAAGCCGTTTCTCATGTTGTGTGAAGAAAGCTTCTTTCAGCTCATTGTTGAAAACACATTTTTGTGCGGGCACTTCTCCAGCTCAGCTTGCTAACTTGCTCACTTGAGACAATATTTGCACTGAGTGGACGTCAGGGAGCAGCAGCAAGCGTGTGAAGTCTTTTTGTGTTGTGGTAACCAGATACATTACAAACCGATATGATGAAAGACTAGAAAGAAAGTATCAGAACATCAGCTTGGCAAGTTTTCCTTCACTGCATCTTCACACAACAAATCAGAGGCTTTGGAGACTTCAGTAGCTTCGGATACTTTAAGGGGACATATTATGCCTCTTGTTGTAAGATGTAAAAACAGTTTCTGGTATCCTCAGAATGTTCCATTGAAGTTTCAGCTTAAAATACACAAAAACAGATGATTTGTTGTCAGAATTGCCTTAAAAGGTAAAAATAAAAAAATAAAAAATGGAAAATGCTACAGTAAAAATCTAACATGGTTAGCAATACGTTTCCCTAAGTTATACAATGACTAACCATAAACTGACGTGTTAGTGTACTAGTACAATGTTATTAATTCAAAACATTGGTCTATTAACACTATAAATAATAAAATACGGTAATTTTATGGTTTGTACTGTATTTTAACAGTACAACACTGGCAACCACATCTGCCGCATTTTATGGATTTTTTTTTACAGTGTACATAATATATCATTGCACCTAAAAACATCAGATGCAGCAATAAGAACACTTGTTTTAAATATGAATTTGAAGCACTATGTGCTGGTATTATCCCAGAAATAGCTGATGCCCTTCCAACTGCAACCCATTACTGGGAAACACCCATACACTCCGATTCACACACATACACTACGGACAATTTAGCATACCCAATTCACCTATAGCGCATGTCTTTGGACTGTGTGGGAAACCAGAGCACCCGGTGGAAACCTACGCCAACATTGGGAGAACATGCAAACTACGAGGCGATAATGTTACCCACTACACCACCGCATTGCCCCAATTACATATTAAATAAATGTGTAAAAAGCATAATAAACAATACAGCACATTCTGTCACAAGAAGATGAAAAGCTTTGTTTGAGATAGGTTCACTGCTGTATGCCGTCGCTGTATTACAGTGACGTGTTTTTGACTGTGAATTTAAAAATGCAGCTTCCTGTGAGGTCGTTTCTCTGGCTTGTTGCACATGCAAGTGACGATTCTCCAATAGCATTAAGAAGCGAGTCTAGCTCCACCCTTTTGGTACCATTCTGTTGTGCTAAAAAGGGTCCTAAAATAGTGGTGCAGTATGCTTTGCTACTTTAGTACTTCTCAAGGCTGATTTATACTTCTGCATCAAGCGCACACATATGCTACGGCGCTGACCCATAGCCCTACACCATCGTGCACCTCTCAAAAAATTTAACTACACATCGCAACGACGCGTAGCGCAAGCTCTGTGATTGGTCGGCTTGGTAGCGCTGACGAGTCTGGGCGGGATTGAGAGCCGCTTGAGCGATGCGAGCCCGTCTGGAGCAATTGTCTACAAGTGTGGAGTGCCGCGAAGGAGCTCTGGATGGAAAGTTTTGTTTTGCGTTTACCTCATAGTTAAAGTTGTTGGTTCCTGCCTCAAAATAAGCGAGTTTGAGCCACTTGTACATCCCGGAAGCGTTCAGAAAGAACAAAACACAGCCGAAGAAACTCGACACAGAGACACATTAACACCTCACTGCCAACTAGCGATTTGCAAGTGTTAATGCAGACCAACAGAGACCGTGCGCAGAAGTATAAATGCACAGCTATGCGCGTTGCATGCGCCGTTGGTTACGTCGGTCACTTGACGCAGAAGTATAAACCAGGCTTTACAGTGAAAACGGACATAAATGTGTACCGTACTGTACTTTACTGAGCTGTACCACTACCAAAAAGGTATTATGGAGCAATTTTACATATTCAATGTAAGGACACTGAAACACACTTCATGAAACTATGACACTGTTCCAGGCCATCCACTAAAGCAATGTCTACACATACCAACTATGTATAAACTGAGTTTTCCCCTTTGTTTTCTGAAATGATCTCTATCCATATGAAAATGCAAAACCACACTATCACATATGTTAAGAGCACGCCGAACCAATAGGTGGTGTTAAAAGTAATGGTGGGCAAATCGAGCTTTATGAAACATTGAAACAGTCGAAGCAAATGTGTCGAAGCTTCAAAACCACTCACCTAGTGGTTATTTTTTTTGTATTGCACTGGAATAGGTTCAGCAAAGAACAGTTGAGCAAATTGAGATATTAAACCCCACATTAAATCAAACCTTCAAGTGATTTAGTAGAGTGGTGAGGGTTCCTGACTACCATGCATGGATAGTGGGTTCGAATCCAGGCTAATACAGCTATTTTGAATGCCTAATATCAGTTTGAAAGGCTGTTCTTGTATTGTTTTGTTTCAACATTGGTCTAACCACCGAATAAACACTTTGTGAATAAATATGTCTTGTTTTGGTCATAGATCAGGCACGGCTGTGGCCAGAAGTTAACAAGAATTATTTATATTATTCATTCAATTTACCATTGTGTTTCATTAACGTCTACCCAAAACCTAAACCCAACCTTCACAGCACTGTAAAAATATTGTTGTTTTAAAGCGTTACAAAAATGGTGCTAAATTGATGGCGTATCCACAGCTGTATTCTATCTAGACTACACCATAAAACAGTAACATGATTAAACTACATAAAAGCATGATTTTAAAGTTTTCAAAAGTCAGGATTCCAACCAAAAAGTTATGTGTAGCACACGTGCACATGCAGTCCACTAGGTCATATGAGACAGAGGATTGTTTTGACCCTGTCAATCAGATTTGCCAGGTCTTAAAATGCTTCTAAACTTTGAATCGCTTTATTCTAGTGACCAGGTGTTTCGAAACACTTTAGTCACGAGACCTGAATGTTTCGGATCATGCTTCGGTGCAGTGTTTCGACTTGCGTTTTGGGATCTCGACACAATGTCAAAACATTAGTTTCACGTCAGCCTTCCCTAGTTAAAAGCCCTTTATACCATGTTCACAGCAAACACAGAATTAAGTATTTGAGTAAGTAAATTGCATACATGCAATGCAAACATGAGAACAAAGGCAGATTACCATTCTGTTGTGCGTATGATGCAGAACGTGTCATGTGTTTGCCACAAATGCAAGTAAAGTCAATTCAAAAGCTTTTTCCACGTTTGTTGTGAACCCAATCATGTTGGGCAATCAGAAACAGCGAGAAACAAAAGGTAAGATATTACAAGGCAAAAAAAAAAATGGTGGCCACATGACCACACACTTACCAGGTTTTGCAAAATTAGAACACTTTTAGAAATTTTTGATTTTAGTCACCTGATACTGTGCTTTTGTGTGGACGAATGGCCAAAACACGTAGGAAAGAATGCGGTTTTTAAAATACCCATGTTCGTGTGAACAGCGCCTAAGCTTCCTTTATCTACTTGCCTCCTTTTCTCTGTAAGTCCACACTCTGGCAATTGCTCAAGGTGGGGATCAAGAGGCAACAACAGGAAATGAACTGCTTTACAAAGCACCTTTTGTTAGCAGAGGCCCTTTATTACTTCTGAACTGAACTCCTGTACAGAGGGGTCAGGAGAGCAGAGGAGTTTGTCGTTGTTTCGTGCAACCCTCTTATATAAAATATATACCCAAAGCTGGACAATTCTCTCAAAAAAAGCTCTACTTGAGGCCAGGCTTTTTGCTTACTAAAACCAATATGTATTATAATGCAAAGTGAATCTTTTGGTTCTATTTTATACCAGGCATTTTGCCGTGTATTTACTGTACATTGAAGATAAGGTGCAATATTTCTCGTGTTCATGTTGTTTTACAAATCATTTTTGCTGAATTCTGGTGGAATCTGGTTAAGGTTAAATTTTATGCAACACAGGCTCATTCTGAAAATGTAGTCCTTGATACATTTCTAGAGATCGCAAAATATATAGCCAAAGCCAAGTATGGCTGAATTTCATCTTTAAAATGAATGCTATGGGGCAGTAACACGTTTTCTTTTCTGATCGCTTACCTCCATGTGGATGGCTTTTCTGCTGTTACCAGTTTGTCCTGTGGCTAGCTGCATACATCAGCGGACTTGTGGCATAGAGCGGAGTTGACTGTCTCGACGGGGATTGAGTCTGACAAAAAATGGTTCCAGAAAGCAGGTTAAAAACAAAACAGCCAAAATATTAAATTAGCAAGTAAATAACATGGTGAGAATGTGGTAAAATCTGAAAATGTGTTAAAAATCAGGCAGCTGTGAGGACTTTTCTTTTTCTGGATTGCTATTAAAAACACTGTCAGTTAGGTTTAGGGAATTGGGTGGCCTAGTCATTCAGTGCTTTTGAAAATTCAAAAAATCAGTTGGGTTTATGGAAGGAGGGAGTTGGGTCAGTCGATCAGTCGACAGTCGACAGAGAATTTAGTGGATTTTTACACGAAAATAGCAAGGACGAATGGCACTTGCCAGATAAATTTGAGATCTCAAAATGTCAGTGGCCTCTGGTGGATTCACAAAAACAAAAACTGACAAAAATGTAGCTCCTGGGATGTATTTGGCACTCTCCAGAAACGTACATAGGGGTAAGTTTTCAGAATGAGCCTGGGTTGAATTTATGCTTTAGGGTAGTTATGGAGAACCCAATCAATTCATCAATAAATGATTAAATAAATGTACATTTAAGACATTTCTGTGCTTCAGTGGTGTATATTTTAGCTAATTTAATTTATTTTATAAATGTATGTTGATCTTGTTATAACAGAAAAGCACTTAAGACCGGTTTAGTAGAATGGGTAGATTTAAGGTTTAAGTGGTAAATGTCAACAGATCAATTAGAGATGTTTAATAGAAATGACTTACAGCTATAATTAAATGCAACTATATTACCATTATGTGCAACATCAAACATTAAGCATTAACGGATGGTAAGTATAATTATCATTATTAAAACAACACAGTGAAATTCATTTACCTTTGAACACTGTTGTGAGATTCACTCAACTTCCAGTTCACATAACACTTAGGGTTTTTTTTTTTTAGTATTATCATTTAGTTACTCTAATTGGATGAAAGCCAGATAAGAGGAGCTTATTGCCTCATAAATGCTGTAATTAATCTGTAAACTGGTTGGTTCATGCCTTAGACGTCACTTAATGGAGACATTCTTTAAATGTCTGTGGAGAAAACGAATGGAAACAGGGTGGATATAGTGGTGAACTACTGTAAATTTACTCTGCTAATTTCAGGTATTGTCACAGTGCAGCAGAGGCATTTGGCAAGGAATGACTCTCTCTGATTCAGACTTAATCTAATACACACCCTGGCTTATAACCGACAACAATCTTTTATCATGCCTGAAAAACTATTTTCATGCTAGCGGCCACATAATGGGGCATAATTGCAATATGTGCATGTGACCGAGTGAAAGGTTAAATTAGCATTACTGACGCTTTTTTCCCAAACAGCTTTCCAAGAATATCTCTGATTCCACTTCAGTATCAGAAGAAAGAAAGAAAGAAAGAAAGAAAGTTTTATTTTACTGGGAACAGTTTACTTATTAAAGAAAAGCTTTTAGTTCATAGTGTTATACAAGGTTTGTAATTTACATATAAATGTATAATGTGGTTAATAGTGCTTATAATTAATTAAAATAAAAAATACAATGGTATAAACCAGTAGTTCTCAAACTCTTTTCATCAAGTACCACCTCGGAAAAAAATTGTCTCTCCGTGTACCACCATAATGAGCAGTATTGAAACGGAGTAGCATAGTAGGCCCAGTAAAGCGGCTCCAGCTCTGTTGATTTCCAAAACAAAGCAGATTAATTCCTACTATTTTATTGTTTTAATTCCTATTTATTTTTGTCTGCCACTTTAAACATCATAAATAGTTTGAATATTAACACTGTATTCAAAAAATAAATAAACAAAAATAACGAAAACAAACTAAAAACGTCAACATTTTAATTAAAATGTGCTTTTAAACGTTAAGAATAATAGGTTACTCTTTTTAAAAGCTAAAAAAAAATAATTATGTACTTAAAAATAGTATTTACATGTAGTAGCCTATTTATCCACACCTGGAAATGTTGCCTGGGCCTCATAAATATAAGCTTTATGTCATCATATTCATATATAAAATCATTTTTGATAGATTTTGAAATATATGTAGCATGTACATATGACATATTTAATTCCTCCACGTACCACTAAAAGGAAGCTCGCGTATCACTAGTGGTACACGTACCACAGTTTGAGAACCACTGGTATAAACAATGTAATTATGCAATATTCGGTCATTCTGAAAACGTAGCCCTATATACATTTCTGGAGATTGCGAATTATGTAGCTAGAAGACCGTATGGCTGCATTTCATCTTTAAATGATTGCTACGGGGCGCTATAACGGCGTTCCTTTTTACACTTGCAAGCTTACCGTTTACCTCAGTGTGGATGGCTTTTCAACTGTGACCAGTTTGTCCAGTGGCTATTTATACTGAATACACTAATTGAAAATAACATTAAAACTGTAAGATTTCAATTTTAATTATAAAAAGCAATTAGAGATTTGTACTGAACAACTAGCTAAAATGAAACCACAAAGATCGTGATGATTTTGTCTGATTTCTTAAAACAAAAAAAGAACTGATCAACATACCAGACAGAAAGGCAAGGCATCATGACTGTACAAATTCACATATTACAGGTACGTTAACTATTGTGTGTGTGAACCAGTCAAACCAGTCGGTTATATTTACTATCTGTGTTGTCTCATTACTTAACATCCAGCTAGATACTTTACGTGGCGCTTTAGTAGCAAACCAGGTCTTCTGAATAAACACTAAATAAGAGACCTGTTTATTAGAGTAAAAACATAGGTACAAGCCTGCAGTTTCTACATGCTCAAACACCATTCAGACAGCTCTTCAATACAGCCTTATTTGATCTGGCCGCTTCTTTGAGTTTTTCCACTCAGACACGGTCAGAGTTGTTTGCTTTTGCTTTAGCTCAGTCAATCAGATAAGATAAGCTTGTGGACACACTTCCTAAAACAACAATCCACTGGCTGTTTAGGCCCGTGGCCGAAGGAGCACCGCGGTCATTTACTGTGTGCTTTGAACCAGCGAACTGAGATGTTGATCGACTCCTTAACCATCCAGTCAACAAACTAATATGCGAGAGTCAGCCTTTTTGTTTGTGAAGGTGTGGAAAATGATCCTGCTTTTAATGTGGAGTAATTATTATTATGTTTGTTTTCACAGGGTTGAGACATTTGTCATTGGACTTATATATTGAGCAGAAATGAAGCCTTCTAAATGTTTGGTAAAGTTTTATCGTTCGGATCATTCGAATGATTCATGTGAACAAACCGGTTCGAAATACAATGGTTTACTGGCGCAAACACCCCTGTTTGGCATCTTCCTTCAAACATATTTTGGTAATAGTAAAACCACCTAAAGATGGTTTGTATCACTTTAGCTGTTGAATTATTAGCCCTTCTGTTAAATTATTTTTCAAAGTATATGTCTATAATTATTATACTTTTTTTTTCTGGAGAAAGTCTTAGGTAGCACTTTACCTGAGGGGATGTTCATTAAACTTGACACCTTTATAATCAAGACTAGACACACCTCATAAATATGTATGATATTTTATGCATCCTTATGACAACTGTCATTAAGTGTCATTAGCTCATTATGTCATTTTAAATGCAAAGCTGGCATTGTGTTGAGATGCCTTTGTCATGACAACTTGACACAAAAAACACATTATATAACCTTTGTTTTTGTATGACCACTTAAAATGATCAAGACAGCTAAATTTATGAATATGATTATCATTAGATGTTTATAGCTATGTCATAAGTTTTTTTTCTGATCACTTTTTTGCAACAGAGCAAACAAAATTTTTCATTACAATTTCTCATTAAAGGTGCTAAAAAAAAATCTGTCAAAAAAATTATAACAGCATCATAAACATACCTGCCAACACTCACGTTTTTCCCGGGAGTCTCCTATATTTCAGACCCATCTCCAGCCACCCTCCTGTTTTATTATTACTCCCGGAAAACTCCCGTAGTTTTATATACCGCTGGCATTTTTTCGGTGTCGTTCTTCCATTAATAAAAACTCCCGTAATTTCACCCCCACAACCGCCCCGTGAGGGTGTGTGTAAACGAAAGAGTCTATGGGTGTTTCACAGTACTTGGTTGCGGCTGGAAGGCCATCTGCTGCATAAGACATATTCTGGAATAGTTGGCGGTTCATTTCACTATGGCAAAATCAGAGACTAAGCCGAAGGAAAGTATAATGAAATTACGTGAAATGAAAGTATATTCGTCTGTTTTTTTTTTTTATATATTTACCACATTTATTCATTTAATGTTCTATTATTTACTATTATTTACTATTTATTTATTATTTATTCTAATATTTATTTAAGTTCCTGAAAAAATTACTCAATGGAGGTAAACCGTAACCATCCTCTTCCGCAAATCTGTTGTTACTGTAAAGTCACTACTGTTAATGTAAAACAAAATGAGACAGCAGGCTTCTTAGGAATCTCCACCTACAAAAACGTTTTGCAACATATAAAATGCAAGGTGATGTAATTGAGAAACAGTTTGTTCAATTCAAATAAGCAGTACCTTGTACAAGAAGTGCTAATTGCATCATTTGGACACACATGATTTCTCTTCCTTGTTTGTTATCTTTCATATTTCTGCAAGATGTAGTGATCAAGCCTATGCTTGATAGTCATACAGATATTTATCTCAGCCTAAAGCATTATTGCTGAATCATGCTTACTTCCGATAGATGTATTCCCTCTAAAATTGCATCAGCTATCTTTTTGAGGTGTTTTGACGCTCTGATCTAGGGTGGCTCATAGATCACGATTTCAAAATGAGGCACGCTGGCTTTTCCTGTTACTGATCCCTTACATTAGAAACACATGCCTGCCAAGTCCAGGCACTTTAGCACAGAGATATGAACCTTGCAGTCAGGTAGATGCCATTTCACATACGGTTCTTTTGAAGTCATCAAATAATCTTGAAAATATAATTTAAAAAAGTAATAATACTATGTAGAACTAAGATAAAGGTCTTTATTACAAATTGGATTTTATGAAACAGAATAAAGCACAAAGGAACTCTGGAAAGCAAAAAGGCAAAAATGAAAAACAAGTGAATCAGTTAGGAAATGAGTAACTATGACACTGAGAAAAAATGGGACTAAACAAGATGAGAACCAGGAGTATACAAGGATGACAAACTTTAACAGAATGTTTATGCATCTTTTCCTAATAATACTATAATCAGGAATGTCATATTTGGCAATGGTTTAATGAAACATAATACCCCAATATTAGACAACACAAGCTCATTGACAAAAATGTGCCCAGAGATACATTTTTGAGAACCAAGAAATACGTTCTGGTCATGGTGGCCGGGAAGTGCAAAACAACATTACAAAGTGTGAAACGATTTTACGAAGCTTGAGACAAATTGACATTTTGAAAAACATTTTTACCCATCATAAGTCACAATTACATGGGAAAAACACTATTACTGAAAAAATGCCAGTGACTCGCGACCTCCAAAATCCCAATATGGTTATTAATACAGAAACCTTGCATGCACACACACCAATGGACCCAAGCCTATTCTTCATTTAGTTTTTGATATGTATGTGAGTGCTGTAGATGTGCCAGAAAGATTAATCTGTTGTTATAAAATCAATTTGCAGCATGATGCTATTGCTGTGTCTTTAATATAAATGTAATTACCCCATGGGTCACAATCCAATAGAACTAGTATATAAGCTACTATATACTGGTAAAACTAGTATGTACTTAGGGGGCTAATCTCCAATTTGTACATCTTCTCATGGTGCCTGTTTTGTGTCAATGTCAGCAAAAAAATTCAATGCATAATGCTGTGTTCACACCAGACGCGGAAGGCACATCAAGCGCGAGTGATTTACATGTTATTTCAATGCAAACGCACGAATAGACATAGTGCGGCATGATACGTGCGAATGGCGTGGCGTGAATGACACGAGTTGTGAAATTGCCGCAGTGCGAATGGCGTTACTTAACTGTGGGGGTGGATGATTTGTTTCGGTCAATGGAAATTAAGGATTTATTTAATGCTTCATTACCCTAATCCTGTCATATATTTGCTAATTTTTTGTGTCAGAATTTTAAAGATTACGCCTTGAGTGTCTGAATTTTCCTTGTTGCTGATGTACTTTTATTACATTTAGATTTTAAAGAAACTATATTAATAATAAAAAGAAACTAATTATGTCATAATGAATGCCCTTAAATAATGTCGCCTTTGACAGCAAGCCTCAGTGTTTCTAGAGATTGAAATAAGAATAAGGGATGATAAGGCAGGGCGGTGCTGGATTTGCGCATAATTGGATTAAAATCCTGCAGGTGCCCCTGGAATTACAGTTGTACATTGTGCAGAACCAGTTCATCATATAAAGTTGTTATTTTTTGAAAAGTTGACAAGAAGTTTTTCCTTCCCATTTTTCAGCATTTTAAGGCAATTTTTTTTTTTTTTATGTTCTCTATTGTATGTGGCTGGAAATCTCTATGCGTAAGGCATCACTGGCGCTTCCGGACCGCACGCAATTGAAGTTTTATCTAATGCAGGCCCGAGGTCCGAAGCCCAATATGCGTGCTACTGACGTAAAAATTGGGCCGAAGCCCAGCCCAAGGGCATAAAAAAGTCGGCCCCTCAGACTTGGGCTCAAATGCAGGGCTCTGTAAGAGAGTGCCTAATTCGGCTTTGGGTTCACTGTGTTTCATAGTGATGGGAAAAGGTCAAAACTTCTGCACAAGAGACACATGGTGGTACTCACACTGTTGATGTAAGCATGCTCCAGTTCAGATCTAAAGTGAAAAGAGAGCAGTGAAGACATGGAGAATGAAATCACCCTTAAGTGTGGTGAAAAGCTAATTGCTTTTACGTTACAAGTACGTCAGCAGCATCCCACATAAATCGTTACTCTGAGTGCAAGCAGCTGTCCTCAATGATACAATATTTAATTGCTAAAGATATTTCTCAGTTGTTTGAAAATCACTGAATGCACCCCCCCCCTCCTTTTTTTTGGAATAGTATTGATAATCTCATGTCACATCTTGTCTTTGTCAAGTCTTTTTCACATCTTGTCTTTGTTTTCATGTTTCCGTCAAACGTCTGTTAGCTAGCCTACCTTCACGTTTCTACTTGTAATGCTGTTGTATCTTCTGTGTTTAATCTCTCTTCTGTCACTAAGTCAAAGTAAACACAACTGATCTTACAACATTATGAATAGACTCTTACTCAAGTACACAGCGAGAAGCCAAGATCTGTGGCGGTCCTTGCGCAAACAGCAGCTTCCAGACTACGTTTTCTTAAAAAGGTTGCCAATCACAAGATATAATGGGATATTAAATGCAGCATGTTTTGCCTTCAAAACAATATGGAGATCTACAAAGTTTTGAGTAGCAGTGTAGATACATTTTCATTGAAAACATGTCACAAGCAATGCCAGTGATTCCAACTGCACCCAGAATGCAGATCCAATGAATACTGGGAATACATTATATTGGTGTGTCAATTGGCCTGGATGTGAGTAGACATTTGCAATTTTATACTTTATGGGAACTGATTGACCGCTTGTTCAGGTGACTTTGACGTTGACCACAGAGCATTATTACTGAAAGTCATTGAAAATTTGATAAATTAATAGGCTTGTAAAACCAAAATTGTCAGAAAGTAGCCCTGCACCATATTGTGAAGGTCATATTCAAGGTTTTTTTTTTCAAAATAAACACGTTTTCCAATTTTGGTTCTTGCAAAACATTTCAAAAAAGTTGGAACAGTAAAGCATTAACCACTTTGTAATGTTGCTATTCCTTTTCCCAACACTTACAAGATGTCCAAGGACTAAAGACATCAAATGATGAAAGGGTTTCAGGTGTAATTTTGTACCATTCTTCCTGCAAACAAGTCTTAAGGAGGGCAACAGTGCTTCAAAATGTGCCACGGATTCACTCTTGGAGACAGGTCGGGACTGTAGACAGGCCAGTCAAGTACCTGTATCCTCTTCCTCTACAAACCAGAAGTTTGTAATGTGTGCATGTGGTTATGCATTGTCTTGTTGAAATATGGGCGTTCCAGGAAAAGAAGGCAGCAAAATCTCTATGTACTTTCAGCATTACTGGTGCCATTACAGAAGTGTAGGTTACCTTTGCCAAGGGCACTGTCACAACCCAATACCATGACAGACCCTGGCTTTTGGACTTGCTGCTGAAAACTGAATGAATCTGAATCTGAATGATCCTTTTCTTTTTGGTCTGGAGCACACAGCATTCATTTCTTCCCAAAAATACCTAAAATACTGATTCATCTGACCACAGAACACGTTTCCACTTTGTGATCGTCCATCTGCCTCAGATTCCAAAGAAGTTGACTGGGCTTCTAAACACTGTTAAATTAGGACATTCTTTAGGGACAGTACAGTTTTCACTGGCATTTGTGGATGTAACTACAAATTGTGGTACTTGACAGGTATGCCAAAGTAGTCCTGAGCCCATTTGGTGATATCGCTCAATGCTGAATGAGAATACTTGATGCGGTGCCACCTTAGGGATCAGAGATCATAGTTGTTAAGCTTGCGCCCTTGTCCTTTACGCTCTGAAGTTCCACCTGATTCCTAGAATCTTTTATTTATGTTATGCACTGTTTAAGGTGACACATCTAAATGTCTTCCTATACTTCTTTGAGGGACATTGTTTTTAAACATTTCAATAAATTTCTTATGTATTTGTTGGCAAACTGGTGATCCCCGGCCCATCTTTGCTTCTAAAGGACTAGATCTTACTTGGATGCTGCTTTTGTACCAAATCACAATTACAATCACCTGTTTCAAATCATTATTTAACAATTATTTGCTCCTGTCCCAACGTTTTTTTTTTTATGTTTTCTAGGTCTGAATGAAAGGAAAAGATGTATTTTTGCAAATGAAATAAAGTTGACCGGACAAAACATTAAATATTTTATGTTCATGTTGTCTGCAATAAAATAAAAGTCAAAGTAAAGTTGGAAATCACTACTTTCTTTTTTTTATTTGCGTTTTTCATATTGGCCAAACTTTTTCTGATTTGGGGTTATAGTATATTTACAGGATACAGGTACTTGACTGGCCCGTCTACAGTCCCGACCTGTCTCCAATAGAGAATCCGTGGCACATTTTGAAGCACTGTTGCCCTCCTTAAGACTTGTTTGCAGGAAGAATGGGATAAAATTACACCTGAAACCCTTTATCATTTGATGTCTTCAGTCCTTAAACATCTTGTAAGTGTGGGAAAAAGGAATAGCAACATTACAAAGTGGTAAATGCTTTACTGTTCCAACTTTTTAAAAATGATTTGCAAGAACAAAGCAAAAAAACAATAATACTCATGAGGAACACATTAAATAATGTTAGTTGGATTGTCTGAAATGAAATACAAGTCAAAGTAAAGTTGGAAATCACTACTTTCTTTTTTATTTGCGTTTTCCATACTGGCCCAACTATTTCTGATTTGGGGTTGTAGTATATATATATATATATATATATTGTTATAATATATCATTTAATATACATAATTACAAAAATGTGTAACGCAAAAACAGCTCCAGGATTTCCTCTATAACACACATTGTAGTATGTTATAAAATTGTATGTTTTTTATGCTTGCATTGTGGGACGTTTCCTGTTTTTGGTTTGTTTTAATGTCTTTGCTGTGTTACATTTCCATTACATTTAAATTTAGTCATTTAGCAGCTTTTGCCTAAAGCAGGGGTGTCCAAACTTGGAGGGCCGGTGTTCTGCATAGCTCCAACTTCCTTCAACAAACCTCCCTGGACGAGTCTAGAACACCTAGAAAGAGCTTGATTAGCTGGTTCAGGTGTGATTAATTGGGGTAGGAATTAAAATATGCAGGACACTGGCCCTCCAGAACTGAGTTTTGACACTCCTGGCCTAAAGCGACCTACAACTAAGGAGACATTCAGCAATTCAACAAGAAGAGGCAGTACACACAAGAAATGCTAATAATACAAAGGAACTGTTTGTGCTCAGAGTATTCATAATTAAGTCAAACTACCCTATAGATTGATGGAGATTGACCAAGGAGCTTCTTTTCAAGGGTCACAGTCTGCTTTTTAGGACACCAAGATAATGATAGCTACTTCAAACTGCACTTACAGAGAAGTTGCACCAATCAAACCCTTAAAGAAATAACTCGAATTCTCAGTGGCACACAACCCAGCCAGCATGCATTCACACTGTAGTATGAACATTCTGCATGAAACAATTTTGCATGCATTCATGAATGGCATTTTCAGGATGCCAGGGGTGTTAAAGTGCAGCTGTTACAATATTTATCTGTTAGGACAGTGACAAAACTGTTTGTCCTCTGGATGCCTGTTTTGCATGATCCTTTGCAGATGTTGCCTGACTGGTGCAAAAGTTTCAGGGCCAAAGGGAAGTGTTATTTCTTTTTTTGGTCGGATTTCAGGAAAGTGCCTCGGCTGATAAGGAGCTATGGAGGAAAATTTGCGCTGTGGCGCAGGGTATGTTGGATTAGCACATAAGCAGAGCATCATGTGTTTAAGAGAAGACAGGCCTACTCAGCTTTTCCTCCCATGGCTTTTAGTGTCAGTCAAACAACTGTAGACAAATGGGATAAATGTGAAGATGGCTGTGCTGGATATCTCCGCTGCCAACAAGCGAAAAAGATCCAACTCTCCTCAGTAAGTCAAAAGTCTGAAAGGTTTTGTCTGCAGAGGGATTCTACGAGCCAAAATAAAAATCTATTTGTCATTGTTTGAATTTATTATGAATATTATTACTCCGTGTAATACAATGGTATCAAGTTGAGGACGTAAATTAGTCTGTGGTTTTTCCCCTAAGGACTGAAGAATTTCTTTCTTTAGTATACTCCAAACAGTTAATTATGATTAAAGTTTGCTATTTGGCTGAACGTGGCGTTTCTGCTAAATCAAAATTTAAAGTCCTCACAAACTTAAAATAGACCTATTTACTTCCCTAATGTGTGTCTTGGAGTTATTTTCAACGATTCATTGCTGCACATTACAGCTTTACCATTTTTAATCAATGTAGATACTTTTTCTGAAATTCACACGGTGATGTTAACCAATGCAGCCATTCATTCATTCCATTTCCTTCAGCTTCGTTCCTTATTTATCAGGGGTCACCCCTGCGAAATGAACCACCAACAACTCCAGCATATGCTTTACGGAGCAGATGCCCTTCCAGCTGCAACCCAGTACTGGAAAACACCCATACACACATTCACACACGCACTCACAAACTTCAGTCTATCCAATTCATCTATGCTGCATGTATTTGGACCGTGGGAGAAACCTTAGCACCCAGAGGAAACCTAGGTGAACACGTGGAGAACATTCAAACTCCACACGGAAACGCCAACTGGCCCAGCCGGGACTCGAACCAATGACCTTCTTGCTGTGATGCGACAGTCCTAACCACTGAGCCACCGTGCTGCCACATGTTGTTTTGTAATGCCAGGTTTTCACAATGCAATCATATTTAACATGCAGCTAAAAGAAAATATGAACAAAGGAGTCAAAACAGTTAATATTCACTACTTGACGAATGATAACTCTTTTTTTAATGTTCATTTCATTTTACAGGTTAATTTGTGCAGTTGCTTTCTTTTAACATTAACATTTTCACAAGGCAAACAGCTAATACACTACACTGTAAAACCCAAGAGTCAACTTTATTCAATGATATTAGTGTTAACACAAAATTGACAAAGTAAATTCTACCCATTTGAAAAGAGTTTTGAACTCAGTGTTAAAAGTAATGAGTTAATTAAATACCTCCTTACTTCAACTTAAATGGAGTCAGTCACAGTACTCGTGTAAATTTGTTTTTAACTCAAATAGTTTGTAGCAATCGGTTTCCTCAAGCGGTTTGAGTTGCTTTGAGTTCTCTTCATTTATTGGATTTTACTGTGCTCAAATTGCTTCATTTACTCAAATTAATTAAATTCACAGTACTCATTAAGATTCGTTTGCTGCAATCGGTTTCCTCAAATGGTTTGAGTTACCTTAACTCTTTGGGTTTTACAATGTACATCTAAAACATGATAAACACATTGGCTGACAAATGTGTAAACTTTCTGAAAACTGAAATGTGTTTTCTCATTACTAATCAAAAATTTAGCTTTGATATATTTATTGTACAAAATGTACAAATTGGAACAAGATCTGTACTTAATGTGCAACCCAACTATACATGGATTGATTCATTTTCGAGAACTGAGAAATTTGTACTGAGGACTATCACTTGCAGTTTTGTTTTGTTTATAATTTTTCACAAATCCTTTAGAGGCTGCCGTGCACATATTTTACAGTCTCAAATGCATTAAGCTGCGGTCACACATGACTTTTCTTCCCATAAGCTGCGTCCCAAATCGCATATGCACTATTCTACGCCATTTTGTTGTATAAATAGTGCAAGTAGTGCATTCACACCGTAAACTCTAAAAATAATAAGTGCACTTTAATTACCCGGATGATGCACTCATTTAGACAGTAAAATAAAGTGTGTAATGATGGAAACTTCACTTTTCGTGAGCATTACTATAAATTAGCCAATAATTGTAAATCATGAGGCAGGCTCTGACAGAAGCTGCAGAGCATCAGAACAGAACTTAATATTATTAAATATTCATGACCCTTCCAAATATGGTCAAAAGTGAACTTTTCATTCAATCAAATCAATAGTCCCAATGTATCCTGTTTTACATTTTCTGTTTCTAAATCTTAGAAAATCCAAAAAAAAAAAAAAAAGCAATATACTGAAAAATAATGTTATGAGAGCATTTTTAAAATTAAGTTATGATTGAATTGCCTCTTGTTACAGTACTTACAAGCAGGAAATGGTCATGGGTTGGTGACATGACCATACTGAAATGGTCTATAAATGAACATATGAAACTATTTCTAGATACTTTGCTTTATTTTAAGCCATATACCTTCTATATCAAAGATCAATTAGACATTATTCATAAATGCACTTTGTAGCATCTTCAAGAACCAGTTTGTGTGCATTTTCAAGATAGGCTTACTATTTTCCACCAGTGCACTTAATATGGTATAATCTTCAAAAGAAATTTAATTGGACTTATTAAGCTTAACTAGATATTGGCTTCAATTTCCTTCTCCCACCCTTGACTACTTTCCTCTGGTCCAGTTCAGTTTTCTCCTGGGAAAGTAGAACTGGATGCATGATACTTTTTTTAAAATAATATCACCCACGATGCACTCCTTCTTCAGAGAATCGCTTTTTATTATTTTACTTCCATTGCTTTACTCCAGGACATATCTGTTTTCATCAAGAAAAAATAGACTTGGCTAAGGTCAACTGCAATCTTTTTATTGGTGTTCTCCTGTGTATCCAGTCAGCATAAGAAAATCCTTTTTAAAATAATATTCATAGAAAAAAAGTAAAAAGTCAATGTGAATGTTATATGTAAAAGCCTTGCAGGCAGGAGATCTTTTTCTCATTTCATTTTGTTTTATGTCAACCCTAAATATATAAAAGATTGCTCTTCCTCGGAGTATTCCAAGCTCATATGCTGCTATATTTCTGTGGAATACTAATAAACAACAAACACTTATAATGACAATAGCCATCAAATGCTAAATCAGACAACATTTAAGCTTCAAAGCGATCAGCTATCAAATAAGTGTGGGATTTTGTAAAGTAAAGTGATTTGGTTTAAGTATCTTTCCACAGAATTAATCAGAAAAAATAAAATGGAGTTTTACCAGTAACTAATGACTTAAATTATATGGCCCTATCATACTGCTGACACAATAAGGTGTATATGGCATAATTTGTTACTATTTTCAAACCAGCGCAATTGTAATTTTCATGTTTTGCGTCACATTGTTTAAATAGTAAATCCATTTGTGCCACTTTGTGGACTCATACTGTATGTGTGCCGGTCTAAAAAAAGAGGTGTGTTAAGGCGCGTTGCTTTTTTTAAATAAATGAAATAGACCAAACTGTTGACCAACTAAATGCTGATCTTAAGTCCAGCGCAGAGCGCGCTACTTATGCACCTATGTGGATCCAAACGCTTACACATTGCTTAATACACGCAGGATTTACAGCAATACACACATATCTTTCCATAGGAAAAAAATACAGGATTAAAATGTTACAAAAATTATCATTTTAAACATGAATATAAAAAACACTATCTCCATGGGGGGGGGGCTTCTCAGTAAATTTGCATTTGTATAATTATAAATTTATTATTATTAGTAGTATTATTTATCATATGCATATTTGTATTTATTTTAATAAAAACAAGTTTAGAGTTGTCCACCTGTCAGGTTTTAGACACATATGCATCACCATATGGGGCATAAGAATAGGATGTGTATTTTAATATATAACTGAGTTTTTTACCACGCAACAATATTAATGTTCATTTATTTATTTGCTGGAAATTAGAACTGAATTTAGAAATAGTTTTGAAACAGATCTTAACACTTAACAAATTGAATTAAGATTATGTAGGCTAATGGATGTCTTCAGTGGAGTGAGTTTCCACCATTTCCTTAAACAAAAAAGTAACGGAATAAAAAAGTAGAGTAAAAGCAAAGAGGCCAAATGGAGGAGGCTTATTCTTTATCCTCGCACTGCAGGTGATCTGTTAAACTGTTTTTTCGTTAGTGAAGCGTTCAGTTTTTCCACTTACAAAGTCAGCCATGTTAATAGCAAATGCACCATGGCGCAACGCAACAGACTCTTAAAGGTATTGGGAGAGGAGACTCTGATTGGTTTAATGCATGTTTTGCTCCAAACACACCCATAACTCATTAAGAAAATAAGCACAACCCTGTTAGACCATGCACCAGGGTGCAGACTTGTATTTTTCTGTCCTTAAATTAGCAAAACTGGATTTGCACACGGCTTTAAATGCTTTTGTGCCATGCACTCTACATTTTGTGCTTAAATCGTTAAAATAGATCCCTTAGTGTTTTGTCACATTCTCCTCCATATATCAACATCCAATCACACAACCCATAATAATAATGTAGTAAGCACTTTTTTGGCTGTTCAAATGTAATCGACCACACTGCAATCTGACCAATTTATTTTTTTCTGAAAGGGATTTTATAAAAAAGGATTTATTCAAAATGTTATAACACTGTGTCATAGGTTTGTGATCAGACTTATGAAATTGCATCTTAATAACAGACACAAATTAAACAGAGCAATAAATCTATGAAATTATTTCAGAATATAGTTTCGAAATAGTGCACAAGTATAATTTATCATATATTTTTTTCCTTTTGCATCCTTTTTGACCCTTTATAGAGCACTAAAATACTCATTGGAAAAGCCCCGGAGTGTTACTGAGGGTTATTATAAGTTTTTTTAAAGTTCTATGACTTTAAATACGATGCTTACAATTACGATTTTTGATAAAGCTTTACAACCCCAATCCTTTTTTACCTTAATTATGGTAAAAAAAAATTAAAAAAAAAGAAAGAAAAAAAAAGGTGTCATTAAAATATACCTTTTATGCAGGGTTAAAAGAAAGTCATATATGTTGGAGCAATGTGTAGTAGAGATAAGAATAAGGAGTTTTGGGGTGGATTGTTTTTTCTAAAGCATTTTGTCCCAGTCTTCGTGTTAGTTTCAGTTACCTGGAACACAGCAAAGGAAAAGGGGAAAAAAGAGATTTCATTCAAGAGCATTGTGTTATGTTTTGGTAAAGTTTCACTCTTACAAGGTGGCTGTGGATTTTACGTCTTAATTTACCATTTCTCAGATGAAGTGCTTCAGAGAATTTTAGCTTACTTATGTCACTAATATACCTACATAACAAAACCCTTCATTGTCACTTGTGGTAACTTCAGATCCACGATAAAGTGAATATGAGCCTTTTCATTCAACAACATTTATTCATCACCAGTCCTTGAAACCAAAGAAGCCAGCTTCTTTGTCAACTCTTTGTTCTTTTGCATGAGATATTGTAGTTTTGCGTCATCTCGCCGACCTAAAACTTTAAATCAAACGCAACAGTAGCTGAATGAAATGTAAACATGTAACATGCTGCACAAATGGACCAGACTTATGAAAGCCATACATCTGAAGTGTTTGGGCAAAGTTGTTTTAAACATTGCATGATCCATAGCAGAAATGTTTGCAACTAGAATGTCTGTCCATTAAAAAAGTAAGTCTAATCTTAAATTTACAAAACTGATTTAATATAGATTCCTCTTGAAAAGAGTTTACTTAAAGACTCACACTTCCGACAAAAATAATTAAGACGCATTTCTTGAAACCTGCTTTCCTTTTCTCTAAACTGTGAAGACAAAACCCAGTTTTCAAGCTAGTACATTCCCAAAACCTCAGACTCTTCTTGCAAAACCAAACTTACACCTTAAATCAGTTCAATCTGTGCTTAAAACTGAATTATGTTGTCAAATCACACCCAAAGTCAATCAAAATTAAAAACACCACTGAACAGATACTAAACACTACATAGAAAAATAGAAAACACAACACTCCGGACATGAAGCTATTATTCACTGTAGGCTAAATGCATGTTGCAAAACAAAGAAAACCTGTGCATTTAGCACTTGTACAAAAAGACAAAACAGAAATCTTGTGCATTTACACGTAGCACTTGTTAAAACAAACAGAAATCTTATACGTTTGCCAATTGTATATAGTAAGCCCATGTAAAAATAAAGTACAAATATACCATGGACATCATAGTAGCTTTGATTTCATCAGATATTACTTTGGGTGCTTGAGCCCTTGCCCTTTTTTCTCCAGGAGAGAAAGTGCCCTTTTTTCCTGGGGATTATAATAATTTATTAACACTAATAATAATATAATATATGTATAAGTCAATGTGTGTTCTATTTAAGGACAGCTTTCCCTGTCAGACAATAAAAAAACAAAATTTTAAAGTATATCTTTGTTTTAGTATAGCCGCTTCAAGCGACCCTCGAATTGGCGATTTGGAAAAAAAAAATCACATGCGAGGTGAATGCTTTAGCAAAGATTCTATTTACATTGTTACTCTGTCCTCAAAAGTAAGGTGTCAACAGTGGAGTAACATCTATCAGTGATTATGCCAACTCCTGCATCCGCACTGCAGATGGACTGCATCCGGGCCATAGCTTTAGGGTGTACTCACACTTTGTATAGTTGCCTTGAACTCATTCATTCATTCATTCATTTTCTTGTCTGCTTAGTCCCTTTATTAATCCGGGGTTGCCACAGCAGAATAAACCGCCAACTTATCCAGCATGTTTTTAAGCAGCTGATACCCTTATAGCCGAAACCCATCTCTGGGTAAGCACTGTTGCCTCACAGCAAGAAAGTCATTGGTTCAAGTCTCAGCTGGGCCAGTTGGAGTTTGCATGTTCTCCCTGTGTTTCCTCTGGGTGCTCTGGTTTCATCCAAAGTCCAAAGACATTACATTACATTTATTCAGTTTACTGTTAACTTATACATTTGTTGTATATCATTGCAATTTAAAAAAAAAATTTGAAAAATGCTTCAAATGTACTCAAAATTCTGGTATAGGTTATATCTGTTGACTTCTTTGACTCCGGAAAGCTACATATAGTTATCCAATCAGATCAAAATGGCAATTTTTGTGCAGTAGCTACGTTTGGCATCACACACTTAAAGTCTAAAGCCATAAATCACTATTTCTGGGATTTGAAGCCCGCAACCTTTGGGATTCAAACATAGAACTTTAACCACTACGTCACACACAGCCAACTGCCGGCCTCACCCCACTTGGGTAGCCTTAGTAGTAATTCACTTTAACCACTGCCATGTCAACAGCAGAAACAGAAACACACTTATGACTGAGAATACATATTGAGCTTGTTCTTCAAGTACGAGCAGGCGCAGCCATTGGAATCTTTTTGGCTTGAGACTTCTGGTTTCATTCACTTCTATTGATTTTTAGATGTTAAAAACAGCTCCATATGCTGCTTGATAATGCAAACTGGTATTTTCAGATTATTTTATTCTACTCTTTATGTATAGTCATGAACAGACTTGTTAGTAGACCAAGTAGATTGACCATTTTCTGTTGTTTAATATTCCTAGTCATTTTTCTCATGTGGCTGCAGAATAAGTTCATTGCATGAATAAGTTTCTATTAATGTTCCTTTTATGCCACTATTTTACTCTGTTAGCTAAACGACAAACACACCCCCATTAAACTTACTGATGCACAACTAATTGTTCAGGACGTGTTGCAGATGGGTGGTTCGGGTCAACAGCATTCATATAGAGTGTGCAGTAATTTGGCCTCATTATTGGTCATCCCCTACTGTCAGCCGAGACAGAGACGTTCAGACAATCACTAAGTTGTGTTCTAGCAAATAACTTCATTCTTGGGCTGCAGACCTGATTGTGTGGGCCTAATGTGAACCACCATGCATGGAATGGCTCTAGGCTGTGCACAGAGATGACACTTTTCAAGTTGATTTGTGCTGACTGGTTCTTCAGCGTCTTAAATTGTAGTACTCGAAGGCTGAGGAGACTTGCAGAATTTGCCGAGCTACACAGCCAGTGTAAATAAGATCAGCTGTTGCTCCAGATTTAAGCTAAATTTACATCACACCTGTGTGCGGACTGTAAGAATATTCTGGTAGAAAGTAGAAAAGAAAGAAGAACTGTCTGGAAGTGTCCTACGCTATTTAAAAACGACTCACAAGGAATGATTAAAACAGACTAAAAAAACTTCAGTTAAAATTTTGCATATTTATTTTATATAATGTGAGTTTTCAAGGGTGGCATGGTGGCTCAGTGGTAAGCACTGTTACCTCACAGCAAGAAAGTCATTGGTTTGAGTCCCGACTGGGTCAGTTGCAGTTTCTGTGTGGAGTTTGTATGTTCTCCCTGTGTTCGCGTGGGTTTCCTCTGGGTGCTCTGGTTTCATCCAAAGTCCAAAGACATACACTATAGGTGAATTGAAGAAACTAAATTGGCTGTAGTGTATGAGTGTGTTTGAATGCAAGAGTGTATTGGTGTCTCCCAGAACGGAGTTGTGGCTGGAAGGGCATCCCCTTCGTAAAACATATATCGGAATAGTTGGCGGTTCATTCCGCTGTGGCAACCTCTGATAAATCAGAGGCTAAGCCGAAGGAAAGTTAATGAATGAATACTTTTTCAACGTGAACACATTACTTACACTATCTATACAGAACATTGGCATGAGTAGTGCATATGTATGCAAATTGGGTTGCCCCTATAGTGAAAAGAGAAACAATGAAAGTCTAGACAGACAGACATGATCAATTTGTCTTTTATGCTAAAAATCATTAGAATGCACTGCAAAAATGCTTTTCTTACTGAGAGTTTTTTTGTTTTGTTTCTAGTCTAAATATCTAAAAAACAAATCTTGAATCAAGAAACATTTTCTAGACAAGCACTAGGTATTGTCCTGTTTTCAAATAATGTCAAAATTAAGTGAGTTTTTCAATAAAAATGGCAAAATAAGCTGTCAACGGGTAATCAAAATAATAGTATTTCAAATTAAAAACAAGATTTATTTTGCTTACCTCATTTGCAGATTATTTAGCTTGTGGGAAAAAAGCTACATTTTGACTTATTATTTCTGAAAAACAAGACAATATTTAGTGCTTGTCTATAAAATGTTTTTTTGATTTAATATTTTTCATATATTTGCACTAAAAAAGCAAGACAAAAACTAGTAAAAAGTAAGATTTTTAACAAAAAAGTTTAACAATGTATTTTTTGCAGGGTATGAAGTAAATATATTGCTCCATGAAGATTTGTTTGTAAATTGTATATTGTAAAGATATAAAAAAGTAAACTTTTGATTAGTAATCTGCATTGCTAATTACTTAACAGACTATTTTGAAAGCCATTTTATCAGTATTTGAGTCCTCTGAATGACCAAAACCTCAGATTTCATATTTTCAAATGGTTGCATCTCTGCCAAATATTGTCTTAACTGTCCTAATAATGTATTCATCAATGGAAAGCTTATTTATTCAGCTTTAAGGAGATTTACATTTAAATAAAATTGACATTTATAACCGGCTCAGGGTTCAGTTTGTACTAAAGGTAAAACTACTAAGCAATAGTGGGCAGTGTTTGAGAAAAAGGGTTTACATTTTAGGATGATACCAAGCAGATTATTTAACTTGCAAGGAAAAACTCAATTTTGACTTATTATTTCTGAACAAGACAATATTAAGCGCTCGTTTATAATATGCATCTTGATTTAAGAAGTTTTAGATATTAATTTACTAGAACAAGCAAAGAACTCTTAAAAAAAGCACTGTTTTGCAGTGTATTAAGTAAATATCATGTTCCATAAAGATTTTTTTTTGCACATTTCATACTGTACATTATTAAACACTGACATTTTGTGTATTGCTAAGCAATTAGCAAAAATTTGTAATGGTTTTCTCAGTATTTGAGCCCTCTGAGTGAGTTAACCCTTAGATTTCATATGTCCAAATAGTTGTATATTTGCCAAATATTGTCCTAAGTATCCTAGCAAAGTATACCTCAATGAAAAGCTTATTTGTTCAGCATATGTATGATTTTTATTATTTTTTTTATTGACACCTATGAACAGTTGTGTGTTGGTCCAGGGTCACATATGCAGTTTAAACTATAGTTAAAACAACTAAATAATAAGTGTGTATGGAAGTTTCCCATTATTGGTTAAACAATGACATGCGAGAATAAATATATAAATTGTTACTCTCAGTAATTTACCACATTCTTTTTAACAAAATGTAAATGTTGTTGATCAAAACAATATGGCTTTTAGAATGTGATATTGTGAAATGCAGACTAAACTTAAAGGACATTTTCAACAGGCAAAACTATAACTACTACTGCCAATGTATTAAAAAGGAACACCTGGGTATGTGGAAAAGAAGGTGCTGTACAGAAATCATTGTGGTTTACCCTGCCTCAATGAACACCAACAGGATTAAAACCCTAATCCAACCGAACCTAACAATTATTGGAATTTCTTGGGACAGAGTGAACTCCAGCCTAAAGAATTTGGGTAGAATAAAGAAAACCAGTAGACAGTGTTAATCATCTACCAAGAAGCTTGGATACTGAGAATTAGCTTTACTGTGAATGCTGAAAAGAAATTTAGTCAATGAAAATTAATTAAATTTTAGTCAATAAAAAAAATTATCCCATGCATGAGCTCATTTGTCCTATAATGACTGCTATGCCATCATAAATTGTGAAAATAACCAATCGAAGGCTTTAAGACCACACAAAATCTGATGCAAGTCAAGTAATCTTTCTCTACTGACCTTCTGTATTGTTATTAAAGAGAGAAAGCATTTTACAAGTAGCATTTATTCTAAGGGCGTACTCACTCACAATGCTATCCGAACCATGCCCAGGCCCATTTCCCGGATCGTTTAAGAAGTGTGAGTGTGCTGAATCGGACTCAGGCAGGGTTCACTTGGCCGGCCCTGGCCCTGTTGGAAGAAGTGTTCCTGAGCGCGGTTCACTTGGGCTTTGGTGTGGTACGCTTGTGTGTGAGTGCAAAATGTGCCTGAGCCCGAAACTGAAAGCGAGACGTGACTTTTAAGTTCTAATTCCTGCAGCACGAGGGCTTTATGATTGTTTATGAGCGTCAAAAGTGTGTGATCTGTTTGGCGAAATATTTGACTGCGTCACCGCATCCCAAATGACTAAAGCCATATAACTAAAGAAATCTCTACTGTGCTGAGCGAAAGCGCTTACTGGTTGAAGGCAACTGTGTAAGTACTCACTATTCAATTATTCAAAACGTATTGGAGTTAAATATTTTTTAAAAGCTGACACCCATTTACTTCCATTGTATTTTTTCTCACTGTGAAAGCCAATCTGAGCCAGCAACCAGTCTTCTTTTGTGCTCAACAGGATAAATAAATTGTAAAGATTCAATTCTGTGGTAATTTAAATTTTGGAGTGAACTATGCCTTTAAGACAAGCTTAATACATCATATGCAAATCAAATAGCAACAAATGACAATGAACAGTAGGCAGGATTTGGTTGATTTTCATTTATGCCAAAAACCATTAAATTACACTGCAAAAAACACTGAAAAGAGGTTCAGCATATTGGTTTTAGATGAGCCCCAAATTTTAGCCAATGAAATAAAGAATACTATAAATCTGTGTTTTAGAAAGCACAGAAACTACAAAAAACTTTAGACTGTCATTTAAAATAAGGTTAAAACACATAGGACTCATTTAAAACATTTAACATTAGTCATTTGAAAGATTTATGAGGGATAGTTCACCCAAAAACTTTAATTCATTTACTCACTATTCAACTATTCAAAACTTGTTTTAGTTAGATATTTACTTCTATTGTATTTGTTTTTCACAGTTCAATTATTATGAGGTAATTTAAGTTTTAGTCTGAACTTTCCCTTTAAGACATCATATAAAAGTCAAATAGCAACAGATGTCAATGAAAAGTGGGCACGATTTGGTCGTTTTTTTTTTTTATTCTGCCACAAATCATTAAAATACAGTCTAAAATTTGGGGCTAAAATAAAGCCAATCTGTTGAGCTTCTTGTGAGCAATTATTTTGCAATGAAATAAAGAATACAAGAAACTTGCGTTTTAATAAGCACCAAACTTTAACCTTTGTTATTTAAAATAAGGTTAAAACAAGTCCGAGTCATTTAAAACATTTAAAGAAGTGGTTTAAAACATTCATGATTTAAAAGGGATACTTCAATCAAAAATGAAAATTCATTTACTCACCATTTAACTATTTAAAACCTATTAGAGTTATATATTTTAATTTATATTTTCTTTATCCTTTTGTGTTCAACAGGATAAAGAAACTAAAGATTTAATTCTGAGGTAATTAAAAGTTTAGTGCAAACTATCCCTTTAAGACAAACTTAAGACATCATATGGAAAATCAAATAGCAGCAAATGTCAATGAACAGTAGACAGGATTTGGTTTTTGTATGACCTTCTTCCACCCAAGACAGTAAAAGAACAATTTGCTTTTAGAGCCAGTTGTTACAAGCTGCAATCTGGCGCTAAAACTCTGAGGTATTTCTTTTCACTGTGCAAATGAAAAAAAGTTATGGGGCCACATGGTCTTTCAACTCTCTGGTGGACGAATGGGGGTGGAAGGTGCTAAGTCTCAAGCCACAATGACCTCCTCAATTCAGCACGGACCCTTAACATTTGTCAGGATCCTTTGTGTTAAAGCGTCAGCCCTTCCTCCTCCACATTCAATTCACTGAGAAGCAGGTCATGACACTGAATGCTGTGCTAACACGGGCTTTTCATGAGTTCAAGTTTGCAAAGTGTGGCATCTGCACCATGTGGTTTTTTGTTATGTATATGTCAACGCGTATGTCTTTTAAATGCAAAAGCATAACACGGGACCATCATCTGCCAAAGCATGTGTGAACGATGAGCACCGAGGTGTGAACGCTTCAACTAATTACTTGCTTCCCACTATTATTTCTGCTCAGTAGGACAAGCTGATTTTTTTGGACATTCCTCTAGACAAGATCTATCTCATTCAGTTCTTAGTTGTAATAAATACTGGTTAAATAATACACTGAAGACCAATACAAGCCATGTTAATATAACTGTGCCATAAATACAGGTTTTTTGGTTTAATTTTAGAAATTACCAACACAAAAAGTTTCTCTGGTTGAAGTCAAAATTATTAGCCCACCTTTGATTTTTTTCTTTTTTAAATATGTCCCAAATTATGTTTAACAGGGCAAGGCAATTTTCACAGCATGTCTGATAATATTCTGTCTTCTGGAGAAAGTCTTATTTGTTTATTGTTGGCTAGAATAAAAAGCAGTTTATATTTTTTTAAGCACCATTTTAAGGTCAAAATGATTAGCCCCTTTGAGCTATATATTTTTTCGATAATCTACAGAACAAACCATGATTATACAGTAAATTGCCTAATTACCCTAACCTGCCTAGATACCTTAATTACCTAGATAAGCCTTTAAATGTCATTTTAAGCTGTATAGAAGTGTCTTGAAAAATATCAAAAATATTATTTACTGTCATCAATCACAAGGATCAAATAAATCAGTTATTAGAAATTAGTTAATAAAACTATTGTTTAGACAAGTGTTGAAAAAAAAATCTTCCCTCTGTTAAACAGAAATTGGAGAAAAAATGAACACGGGGGCTTATATTTCAGACTTCAACTGTATATGTTTATATAAAGCTATAAAAAGTCTCACGGTCTGGTTGCAATTATCATGCCGTTGATCCGATATCTCAGTGTATCACTAGCATTAACAATGCTTTTAATTCACAATTTTATATTTTACGTCACTGCACAATAATTCCTGTTATAAAATATATAAATTATAAGAATATTTACATATATATATTATTTGTAATATAATGTTGTCCTTTAATATAGGGTCAGATAGATAAATTGTACCTTTAATATTACTTGCTCAAAGAAAACACTCTTTTCAAGAGTTCGCACTTAGATATGCATAGCGTTTATAGCAAGTCTGACATGCTGTCGCGGGAGAGAACCCTGAGCTCAGAGATACATGAGCCCATGGCTCCCGCCCGGTCAATACGCATATAAGAGCATCCTAGATAAGGTAGGTCACGAGAACTCCCCGTTGGAAAAGGGAGAAAAAGGAGGAGATGGGGTGGAAGGGGGGATTCTTCCATAACGAAGATAGAGCAGTAGGGAGAAAATGATCCATTTATTGTAAACTAGGATCACTCTGATTGGATTATTACCGATTACAGATGAGCAGCCAGTCATGCTCAATCATATCACATGCTCCTCTCGAAATTAGTTTGTGAAACTTCACTTTGAATGTATCAAACAACATTTGAGTACATGAATAGAACAACATGAGCATTTATAGCAAACGCACACGCAGTGATTTGTGCACAGTTTCTGCATTTTTAAGTAGTTGGAGCATTTTAATTACTTGCACTCGCCTCCCTCGCCATAGTAAGCTACCGCAATAGTGCATATCAGATAAATTATGTCAGTACGTAGTAACCCGTCATTATCCATTACTGAACTGATATGAATTGTCAGCATCTGCATCACGGTGCATTCCAAGAAACAATTCATTTTGACACCGCTAATATATATAGTTTTGGTGCGATTATAACCCGCTATTAAAACAAAACAGCAACAACGCAAGGTTTTGAATGAGAAGCTTTAATGTAGCTGTGGCAGGAATTAATTTTGGTGTGGCGCCCCACCATGGAAGAATGAAAGTAGCGGAAACCATCCTAGCAGGCACACAAAATCATGAGACGTTAATATTAGGTTAGATTTAAATCATGACGTCAGGTAACCAACATTTAATGTCAAGCCAGCATCTAAGGAAAATGTTGTTTTGATGTCCAATAACACCATCAAATTACGTTGTTATTTTGTTGATTTTAGGTTGTGTTGGAAAGTAACCAAAATCCAACGTCTGATAGATGTCAAAGTGGTAACGTCCACACAACATCAAGGTGTAACATGATTAGACGTTTACATTTGGTTGATTTTAGGTTACACATTGACGTTAAATTCTGACGCCAACCCGATTTTTATTTTTTAAACAAAATCCATTGAGGTACAGCATCAAAATGACATAATGTTGAGGTCCTGTGCCTGCAGGCATGTGTATATATAACTTTAATAACTTCAAGGTCTCTTAATTCTTTATTTAAAATAAAAAAATAACCATCATATCAAAAACTGTAGACATTATTTTGGGTATACCAAATGGACACTTTTAAGCTTTGAAATATATTATCCTTTGCTGCCAGAAAAAATACTTAATTGGATTATAGTCCATATTATATAAATCCAAATGCAATTAATTTGATTTAGTGGCTCATTTGTACATTTTAGTACGATTTGCTCATCCCCAAATGATGAGAGGTGCGGTTCAAGAACATGCCTTCTGTTAAAAACTACATTTTTATATGAATGAAATTGTACAAATATGAATTAACCACTTTTCTGACAACGTTTCCATGTGAGATTAAGCAGGATAAATCTCCCTCATTTAAAGCTGGTCTATTTTCATGTGAAGGTTGAGCGTTATATCTAAAAAAAAAATGACAAGTGAATAATTCAGGTTCTGTTATTATTGTAGCCTTCAATATTATAGTAATGTGCTGGTAATAGTTTACATTTTTATTCTTCAGAAAATTGTAAACATTGATAATTTTATTAAAGACAAGGCCGCAGAAAAACGATGCAGTGTTACGTTTAGTTTTACCCTCTGATGTACCAAACTGTGACCTCAAAACCGAAGTATGTTTGCGTACCATAGCTGCCCTTTAACATATAATGCAGGAAGTGCCAAGTATGAATGTAAATGGCATCAGTTAGATAAAAGGTTTTTGGCATCAAGAAAAAACAGACTATCCGACTCATTCTTGCATGATGATGTCAGGTTCAGGCTTCTGTCAGTGAGTGGGCAGCGAGGGGCCTCACAGAAGCCTTTAGTTACACCGTGGTTTATAGGTCAGCTCTGCCCCGAGACAGCACATTCTAAGAAAAACATTCACACACACAAAGCACCTCTGTTTCAGGAAAAAGAAAAAAGCAATATGCCTTAATTTCTGAAGGTATTTGGAATTTCTCAAGAAAGGGTTACATGTCGTGGACAAGACAACAGTGTAGTGGTGCGTTATTTGCAGTTTGAAATGATGCATCTCCAAAATACTTGGACAGGGAAAGTGACTGTGCATGCACGAATGGAAAAGTTGATGACTTCCATCTGGTACACAATGTGCCGAGAGGGTGGGTGTGTTTTGGGGTTGAAGGGTTGTTTTGTCATGTTGCTTGAAATTGAATGTCTACTTTTTTATTATGTTTATTGAATTTTCAAAATAATACAGACATAACAAGAATTTTTAAAGGGGTGGTCCACGATGTATTTGTGGCTTGGTTGTGTTTATAAGATGCAAGGTAATGTGTGCTCATGCTTTTCTTGTAGAAAATCATGTTATTTTTTCATATATCTTACTTTGATTATATACAGCTTCTCAGGTAACATGAAAACGACGGTCATATTTCCTGGTTCCTCCGAAAGGCCCCTCCTCAAGAGGCTCTGATTGGTCAGCTAACATGATGTGATTCACAGATCGGCTCCACATCACATCCCTACAAGCATGCGCTTTTGTGCTGTGTAAAGAGTAGCTGAATCAGACAGAAAATGAAGACACAGCTGAACCTCACGCCTGCGCTCTAAAATAAAATCTGACAAATCTCTTTCACATATTTTCAGAATAAACCTGTTTAAATAATATGAAATGTTCTCATATCTTTTGCGAGTTTGTTATTTAAGAGTTTATTATTTATTTAAGAGTTTGTTATTTATCTTAATTTATTTAAGAATGCACGGAAAGCCGCCTCATACAGAGACACTGCATCTCTGCTGAAGATTGTGGCTGTTTACAGCAGTTTGACTGATAAATATAAATTTGTAGTTAAATTATTACAATTACTACAACATACAGTTACGCTAGAATCTGTGCATGTAATTGATAAATTTAAAAAATAAAAATACTAAAAGGTTGTGGCTCACAATCGACAGCTTCGTCGGTTGGAGGAGGTTTAACTGTATCCAGCACTGAACTGGACGAGATTCTGGAAGCTCTCCTTTGTCAAATGGGAGCTATATATATTTTTATAAGTATCTGGAACATAATTAATTAAATTGTAAGCATTTCTCTCTTTATGTTGTGTCCTTTGGAAGCCCAAATACAAAAACAGAAGAAGCTCTGTGGAAATAGCAGCATTTGGACGGCATTTTAACTTTCTCTACTATAACATTATAGCACCTCTGGCCACGCACTATTGCTGCGCGGGCTGTATGTGTGTGGTGAATGCATGTAACCTGAAGCAGTTGTGATATCACTAGCCCGGATGATTTTTTTTGTAGTCCCCAAACTTTTTTCATTGTTGGCTTTGCTATGCTAGCTCTGTAAAAGTCAAATGACCCTTTGCATTGAACTTTAAGTGTATTAAATTCAGAGATGCTGTTTATGTTCACACATCTATTACACATCAACTAAAGTTTAAAATATGATATCGTACTGGACCACCCCTTTAATAAATAAATGAACAAAAAACTCAAAACAAGGAAGAGTGAAAAAAATAGAAATAAAAAAGTTCTGATTTTACATAAAACAGGAAAACCTCGAATAAAATAGATCAGGAAATGAGGAAAATTTGTTGTTAATTGTCCAGACAGTTGGTGTGACGTGTTGAGCTGTTTCACTATTTCTTAAGTACTCCTATTTGGAATGCTTTACCTGATGAAGACCATGTCGGTTGAAACATTGACATTAAAGACTTTTTGAGAGCTAAAGTGGCAGTGTGTCGATTTTCTTTTAATCTTTTGCTACCAATAATTGTCCAGACAGTTACACAATTACTATGTTACTTTCAGTATAACAAGGACACAGTACTGTGTTGCGGCTGGAAGAGGATCCACTGCGTAAAACATATGCCAGAATAATTGGCGGTTCAATCTGCTGTGGTGACCCCTGATAAATAAAGGACTGAGCGAAAGACAAAAGAAATTAATTGAAACTAGGCTTCAAAAAATACGAAAATAGGGTCCACACCAGGGAGGGGCAGTATTTATGATACATGTATTTCAAACATGTATTTTACATACAAAGTAGTATTCTGTAATTTGTATTTGATAGGGTTAATGAAAATTAATATTTTGTATCTAAATACTTTAGTGTCTTGTATTTTTGTATTTTTAAAATACCGTAAAATAATTAGTAAGAAGTCTACATGATGACATCATAAAAAATGCGGCCTCTGATTGGTGCTTTCAGTTAATTGCCTAGGCTTGAGATCAGAACAATATGTATTATGAAGAAGGTGGTCAATGCTTAAAGTATGGATGGAAATTATGCACACAAAGAAAATAACAGAAAAAAATGGCATGAGTATATTTCAGAGCAAGTAAACAATTATTGAAAATGGTATACTGCACAATGCTAAGACCAGTAATATGTAATAGCAGCGTAGTTAAAGTTCGGCATCAGCATTTTTGCTTACGAAATGAGATGGAATAAAATATCAGTCCTTTATAACAGAATGAGGAGCTTTCAGAACATCATCAGTCTCAGTCTCAGTGCTTCAAGTGGAAATGCAGAGAAAGTATAGAAATATAAAACAGCTAAAGATGATGTACTTGTGTTCACTAATTGGGAAAACTGAGACTCTTTCAGTTAAAGAAGAACTGAAAAACTCTTGAGAGAATGAGAAACTGCACACAAAATAGTAGTTTTGAATGAGCTCATTGGCTTATTCAAATGCCAGTAGTTGATCTGCTGGTGCACTGTAATGAAGATGAAAGGCGTCTGCCTACAGATGTCAAAGTGGCACAATACACTATATGAGACAAAAAATTTAATAATATTCTAGTCTATACAGACTGGTCAAAAACTCCAGACTCTCGTTACACTGTGGCGACCCCTGATAAATAAGAGACTAAACCTAAGGAAAACTAATGAATTATTTGGGTTGAACTATCATTACAATGTATGAACACTGTGATTTTTAATAATATATCTTACCATTGATAAATATGATGTGGATAATTCTTAAAGTGAACCACACCCACAGTAAAAAAAAAACATCTATCCATTATTTTACCTTTGTTTTGTTAACCACTTTTAACTCCTAAAACATGCAAAATATTAAAACATAGAATATTGAAACAATATACCAAATGCTACAATAAATATACTGTAATGTATATATACTGTATGTCTTTATAATCTATTTCTAAATTAAAGTAAATTCATTGCACACTTCCACACTGCCCTGCTGTTCTACTGAGATGTGAACAATAAAAGTATGATGCATCTTCCTCATTACTGTAAGCCACGTAATCACATTGGGCTGGGACACTTTAAAGTGTCCTTGAAAATATCAGACCTTTGCTTAGGGATTAAACAATAATGCACAACATCTAAAATAATGACAATTAACATATTAATCCCATGGTACACCTATATTTTTTGCCATTTGGGCAGGATTAAACAAATAAATTTCTATATTACAGCATTAAATAGAATGAATAACAATATTACTGACATTTTTGTGTTCTAAATGATGCAGTTTTCTCCATAACATTAAAACAATTCATCCACATTAAAATAATAATATTAGCACATAACTATCTGTATATTTCTAAGTGTATCTAGGTCAATAGTAGGGTTGGTAAAATCAGCTACGGTTATGGTAATTTAACTAAATTGGGTAAATCACAGCAATATAAACAGTAGTCAACATTTGAAGTGAACCAAATAAGTTTTTCAAAATTATTAAAACAAGAAATGGTGTTGTTCAATAGTTTTAGGACAAATTTGATAAAGGTGATGGTCCACTCCTAATGTAGACTATACAGTACTGTGCAAAAGTCCCAAGCACTGTACTAGCTTTGTTGACCTAAGACTTTTGCACAATATTTAACAGGGTTCAACGCTTTTTTCATTGTGTTGTACCCATGTAAATATCTGTTTCCACAACGTTAGAAGCAGATGTTTTCTTTTAGCCTCACAATTTGATGTTGCTGTCATGTTGCCATCTCTTCACTGTACTGGTTTTTACCAGGTTGTGGAAAGAAATAACATGCTCACAACATCCAATCAGATAAAATGGAACCAAAAAGCAATATGCTATTTACGACTTCATAGAAAAGGTAGCATTCAAAGACTTAAAAGCACAAATTGTTTCTCGATTCTAAGACTGTATTTGCACGCAATTGACAAGAAAACAAGAAATAAAAATTTTTGACAAGAAATAAAAATTTTGTGACAAGGCAGCACTGGCCTGATCGGGCCAGTAATGCCTTTTTCAGACTGCGTGATTTTAGCCCCGATTTTGGCTCGCCGACAGGTTTTGAGAAAATTGCCGACAAATGCCTGAAATCACAGGCAAATCGCTGCTTGTGCACGTGAGTGACAATCACACAGTATGAACGATCAAAGACGCGATCTAAGAGAATCGCAGATGAGTCGCCGATGCCTGTGAGATATTTGTCATGCTAAATATCTGGAGCTGTCGGCGATTCAAATCATGCCGTGTGAATTGAGTTTTGACTGAAAATAACATCAGCGATCGCCTACAGCCAATGAGAGAGCAGCTTTCACTTGTGTGTGCGTGTGTGTATACCTGCTGCAGGCCAGCGGGAGGCTGGGGGAGAAGTTAAAAGAGCTCTTTTTCGGTTTATTTGGACCCACGAAATGGAGGAAAAACTAGTGGAGGTTTGACAGGACTCAGGAGCAACCGTGTCTGTTTGACATTTCATACAGAAAGAAATTAGTTTATTATCAACTTAAGTTGAGGAGAAATGGCTAATTCCCTTTAAACCCAGGTGAGCAAACATGTACATGTTCTACCCCATTAAAGGCTTCTTTCTCATTATGTAGTTAATAACAAAAGATATACTACATGTTTTTGGCTGTGAGACATAGTTTGGACGAAGTTGTCGGCGATTCTCCCATTAGTAAAGTCATGCAATGTGAATGTCCATGTCGCCGAACCATCTTGCAGTGTAAACAAAGCAGCGATGAAACGCTAGCCCAGATAGTCATGCAGTGTGAAAACATCTGTGACACGACTAGTTTGAAAATCATGCAGTCTGAACTCGGCATAACGATGCTCTCTACTGTCCCGAACTCACGTTGGCCCCGGGTCATTGGGCAGTCCATACCGTTGAGCCCTGTATAATCAATCAATTTTAATCAATCAATATAAAAAACAAACAGAACACATAGGAAATATGTACAAAAAAACAACAGCAGCACATTTCCTCTTTAAGAAAAAGTCTATGTTTAATGTCTCTTTCCTTGGTACCACGCACAACTAAACTGTTTTGTTCTTATCGTCCTTTCATTTTCTGAAATAATGTGTATTATCAGGCTTCTTTTAGCACTTCCCCGAGTGCTTCTTTAGGTTTAGGTTGTCGTATCTTTCTTTTTCTGTCCAGGTGATCTCAAACAGCATCTATAATATTCAGGTCTGGACTCTGTGGAGGACATTACATGACTGTCTGTGTTTCAGCAGCTGTTTTCATTCACCAGATAGGATTTCACTGCAATTAGAAGATCATTATCGTGCGGAAAATGACAACTATTATCACTGAAGTCCTTTCTAGAAGAAATGGCTTAATGGATTAAAAACATTAACCTGAAAATCTGTACTTTTCAACATTCACACTTCCATTAATTCAGACAATATTGCTAACAACACTGGTAGAAATGCAGCTCAAATCATTATGCCACGTTGACAAATTCATTGGTTTTTGTTCATTTACAAAACTCTTATTGGGAAAACTCCACTATATTTACAGTCACTTCTTAAGACTCAGAAAACATCTTGAAATCTGTGATCTAGTAGTTTTATTAACCTTTGTATACCCGAAGTTCGCACTTCATTCGGTCGCTACTCTTTTCAGTTTTCTGCTGCTGATGGAATCATCTGCAGCAGACTTTAAAGCTCAACACTTTCATTCCACTGTCATCCTTTAAAAATTCAATACAGTTACCAGTACACAATTACTGTGCTGGTTTTTACTTTTACCTTGGTTTTATATGTTATTATCTGCATTTGTGAAATTGTTATTGTATTGTGTTCCTGCTTCTTTATATCTGCGTTTTATGCTGCTTCTTGGCCAGGTCATCATTGTAAAAGAGACCTGGTTCTCAATTGACTTACCTGGTTAAAATAAGGTTATTATAAACCAGAACATACAGCCTCTCTCCAACATTGTCTTTCATTTGTCTTAAACAGTTAAACCTAAATAATGCATACTCTAATCTAACCTAACTTATATCCTAACATACATCAACTGAAAGATAATTTATTCTTTCTGTATGAATCTCAATTAATAAAAAATAATATTAATTTACACTTATGACTGGTTTTGTGGTAAAAGGGTCACATATCCATTATACCATCAGTAAAACATAAGATTTAAAGTTGGCCTAAAACTTTTGCACAGTGCTGTATATTAAATTATGTTTACCAATTGTTGTTATTTTGAAACATACTTTCTTATTCTCATTATTAATAGTGTTTTCAGGTAACAGAGTCAGTAACACTAGAACTATACAGGAAGGAAACTTTTAATGAGGATCTTTACAAAATTGCTGGTTTAACCCACCCCCCAAAGAGCTCTACCTCCAACCATCTGTTACAATAGGTCGGGGGAGTTTGAGGCCAGATCTGTCTGTTTCTATGGTAATGCGCCACCCTTTTACTTAAAGAGGCTGGGGGTTTCAAATCCTGTATTTCTCACCTCGTAGCCGACAAGTAGTTGTCAAACTACACTATCCACTCTTTAACTTTATTGAAATAGGAGATTCACCACCACCACCCCCACGGGTCATCTCTAACACAAGGGTGAAACAGCCCAACCCCCATCCACTGGTTTGTACCCCAACCCCCAAATGGCTAAGCATTCATGTTGAAAATCCCCGCCAGACAGACAACATATCATTTGCCTGGCCAACGGTCTTCGTTTTAGAGCTTAATGAGTATGTTGACACTCTTTTGTTATGTTAAAGGTATGTTTAACTTCAAGTTAAGTTATTTACTCACCTTATTTACAATATATATTTTTTTTAATTGGCAAAAACAAAACAGGGCAGCTCAATGACCACAACTCGACTTCTCCAAAGAGAGAAATACACTATAAAGCAACATCAAATAAATAAATATCACTCTCACAGTTGACTAAATCGTCCTCCTGTTGAATTTACATTCCTATTTTAAAATATTTCCCAAGTTCTGTTTAATGGAGAGAAAATTTACATTTTTAAACAACAGTTTTATTAACTTATTTCTAATAACCTTATTTTTTTCTTTTCCATGATTACAGTATATTATATTTGACTTTGTTATTTTGCAAGATACTATTATTGAGCTTAAAGTGCAATTTAACGGCTTAAAGGCTTAACTAGGCAGGTAAGGATAATTAGGCCTTAAGTCATAGGATAACAGTGGTTTAGTCTATAGCCAATCTAAAAAATACATACATTTCTTGTAATAGGGTGGCACGGTGGCTCAGTGGTTAGCACTGTCACCTCACAGCAAGAAGCTCACTGGTTCGAGACCCGGCTGGGTCAGTTGGCATTTCTGTGTGGAGATTGAATGTTCTTCCTGTGTTCGCGTGGGTTACCTCAACACAATCTCATTCTGAAAAGTAGCCCTATATACATTTCTGGAATTATGTAGGCAGAAGTAGTTTTGGCTGCATTTAATATTTAAAATAAACGCTATGGGGTGGCATGACACTGTTTAGCACTTACCAGCTTACCTCCATGTGGACGGTATTTTTTCCATTAGCTCAGCATGTATGTCAGTGGACCTGAAATGCAGAGAGAAGTTGACCTCTCAAGGTTTAAGTAAGGCAAAGAACAGTTTTAGAGACTAAAAGACTAAAGAGTAAATAAAAAAATTAAATAAGTAAATAACAGGGTAAAAATATGGTAAAATTAGAAAACGAGCTACAAATCAGGCAAGGGCTTTTTTCTGGATTGCAATTTTTGGTAGGGTTTAGGGAAGTGGGTGATCAGGTCAATCTGTGCTTTTGAAAACACTATTGGTTGGGTTTAAGGAAGAAGGAGGTTGGTCATACAGTCAGTCAGTCATACAGTTAGTCAGTCGACAGCGGTCTCTGATGGATTTATGCAAGCGCGAATGGCACTCGCGAGAGAAATTTTAAATGTCAAAAAGCGCACACAGCGGCCCCTGGTGGATTCGTGAAAACAAAAACTGAAATATATATATATATAAATAAAATTAATAAATAAATAAATATATATATATATATATAAAATTAATAAATAAATAAATAAATATATATATATATATATATATATATATATATATATATATATATATATATATATATATATATATATATATATATATATATTTTTTTTTTTTTTTTTTTTTTTTAAAAACCGCTTTTATTTCAGCCAAACCCAAAAATACATTAAGCCATAATCCAGGCAAAATTTACTGTAGTAATAACTGTAAACATTTCCTTGCTCTATTAAACATCACTTAGGAAAATAGTTTTTGAAAAGGAATACACATTTCGCAGGAGGGCTAATAATTTTGCCTTCAGCTGTATTTTCAAGTACTTTTAAATAAACACAATAAATATTCAGTTTGGCATTCAGTGTAAACTACCTGTTTAGTTACACCTCTCTGTATCACAATCTAAACCACTGCCAACCTTGTGTGTGTACTTAAAAGCTGAATGTGAAGAGAAGATTATCAGCGAACAAAAACTTACATTTTGGCTTGTTCTTCTCACAAACGGTTCTTCAAAATATCTTCGTGTACCCCTGGGGAAATAAATAAATAAAGCTAAATAAAAGTCCACAATAGGCAAGGCAAGTTTATCTATATTGCACATTTCATACACATCGGCAATTCAAAGTGCTTTACATAAACAAGAATAAAAGAAACAAGTATAAATAATAATAATAATTATTATTATTATTATTATTATTAAAAAAAACATAAAAACAGATAAAATGTGATATAAAAGAATGAAAAAGAAAAGAAAAACATAAAAGTGTGATCTGTCGGACGTAGCACAGTGCTCATTCAGTAAAGGCACAGCTAAACAAATGAGTTTTCAGTCTTGATCAATCTGATCAATTCTGGAAGCTGATTCCAGCAGCGAGGGCCATAGTTGCTGAAAGTGGACTCACCCTGCTTTGACTGAACTCTTGGAATTTCTAGTTTATATGATCCTAAAGATCTGAGCGATCTGTTAGGTTTGTATTCAGTGAGCATATCTGTAAAAAGTCAGAAAGACAAGTTGAGATGTCTGATTTTGGTGCCAGTCTCAAATAAAATTTACATGCATTTACAAACATAAAGATAAGTGTATAATGTTTGGAAATATTAGGGAAAACCATGTACGATCGTCATCCAGTGTAACAAACATTTTGTAAAACTGTAACACAGCATACTTAATCTGACATGTAGTCAATAACATGTTTACAGTAAATAATTGATTTGATGTCAAGGACAGTGGAAAAGTATAAAGATTTAAAATTAAAATAATTTACTATTTTGAGTTTGCTGTAAGTCTTTAAATATGTCATAGTATATGATGAATTTTAGTTTTTTCTTCTTCTTTATAATCTATTATTACACAGAATCATATTGTTTGCCCACGTCTTTTGTAAACCATCCCAGCAGGCACAGGACATAAACATGAGGTCAGATTGATTGTACCCCAACGTTAGTGGGATATTGCGTTTTGCTTGGAAATTAAAATTTGGTTGACATCAAAACCCATCATCAGGCAGACGTCAATGTCCAACGTCTGACAGATGTTGCATTTTGGTTGCTTCCCAAAGCAACCTAAAAACAACAAAATATCTATGCCTAAGGATGTTACAGCTTGACATTATGTGGACGTTAACAATATGACGTCTATCAGACATTAGATTTTGGTAACCATGACGAATAAATATCAGGATTTGACATCAATATGATATTGGTTAGATGTTGGCTTTTGGTCACTTTTCAACACAACCTAAAATCAGTAAAATATCGACATCATTTCATGTCGTTATTGGACGTCAATATAACAGTTATATGGGGTGTTCAAGCTCTGTCCTGGAGAACTGGTGTCCTGCATATTTTAGTTCTTACACCAATTAAACACACATGAACCAGCTGTCCAAGCTCTTTCTAGGTATTCTAGAAACTTCCAGGCATTTGTGTTGAAGAAAGTTGAAGCTAAACTATGCAGGACACTGGCCCTCCAGGACCGAGTTTGGACACCCCTGCGTTAAACACTGGAGACCTGAATCTAACCAATGTTAAAGTTGTTAAATGTCTCATGACATTGTGTGTCTACTGGTATGGTAAAATGTAATGATAGTCAGTGTTAGTTGTATTTTATTTAAGCATTAATAAGTAAAAAAAAATTCTTTATTTAAAGCTTTATTTACCTTTATTGTTCTGAAGTAAAAAAAAAAAAAGACTTGGTATTTGATCCACATTCAGGTTTATTTACAGTATTGGCAACATCAAAGTCAGCAGTACTATTAAACACTATTAAAAAAACATATTAATTAATTTAATTAATTTAAATAAAAAAGAAAAATCATGAATGAATTTTCTAAATTACAAACTGCCAAAACCTAAAAATTCAAGTGATAAGTCTGAGAGAACTGTATATGATTTTATGTTACAGTAAAGGAAGCAGCAGTGAGTTAAGCGCAAATTAACCTCAAACAGGTGGTAAACATTACAGCAGTTGGCACCTGATTCCACTTCCCATGCAGAACTGTAAATTAAGCTCTAACAACTGTGTGTATGTTTATGGTATTAGTTAATTAACTAACACTGAATGAATGCAACTTAAGGAGTTAGAGGCCATTTGTGTTTATTAAACAATAACCCCTCTCTGGAAAGACTAGCAGTGGAGGTTCACTTCAGGGTGCAAGTGATTAGATCTGCACATGTTTTGAATATGGAGGTCTGTTTTCTTGTCAAAAGCGTTGTGGGTAGCAGTAAAAATACCATGAAACAAACCACATCAGACAGTTGCATTTATCTGAATGGCAGGCTATCGGATTATACAGCCCAGCACTATAAGAGATTTATTCTAAATAGATTTTTAAAATTGCTCTGCCAAAAATAAAAAGTATTATATACTTCCGGAGCAAATAATCCTCTGTGGACTTACTGCTGTTCTATAGTTAACATATGCATAGTGTAGGGAACATTATGACAAAGGCTCAATAAAAGGCTTGGGATTTAGTTTAGGAGTAAATTATTTCTTGAATGTTGTAGTTTGTTATGGAAAATTTGCTCTGTCTTATCATTCTGTGGTAATAGCTTTATAAATAGATTTGTACTGATATTAAATAATGCATTAAATAAATACAAAAAAATAGATATTCAGTAATGGCATCAGCTTTTGCCAAATTGCAAAAATGCTGGGTTCCACATAATTCCTTCATGTTCTCCCAACAAAAAAAATTGATTAAGTTAACTTAATAATTTGTACAAATTTAAATGGGTTCAACATAAAATAAAATTCTCCCAAGAATTGTGTTAAATCAGCTCATCTTAAATAAGTAGTTTGAACAAACAGCTAAAAAAACTATTTTTAATTACACTTAGTGACTTTTTGCTCAACATAAATACCTAAAACTAATCCTCAAACACACATTTTTTTCACACTGTAAAACCCAACAGTCAACTTTATCAAATTAAATGAGTGTAGTTAACTCCAAACTTACTGAAAGTTAATTCTACTCATTTGAAAAGAGTTGACCTCAGTGTTGAAGGTAATGAGTTAATTAAATATCTCATTACTTCAGCTTTAATGAAGTAAGTTCACAGTACTCATATAGATTAGTTTTTTTTTACTCAAATGGTTTGTAGTAATCGGTTTCCTCAAACGGTTTGAGTTGCCTTAACTCATTGGGATTACAGTACTCAATTGGTTTGAGTTCTCTTCATTCATTTTGTTTTACTTTGCTCAATTTGCTTCGATTACTCAAATGGATTAAGTTTACAGTACTCGTTTGGATTAGTTTTGAACTTGAATAGTTTGTTGCAATCGGTTTCTTCAAATGGTTTGGTACATTAACTTTTGGGGTTTTACAGTGCATAAAAACAATTTGGTACTTCACAGAGCACAAAAATTTACATTTGATGAATGACTGCAAGTGATTTTTAGAATAAAATTGGAAAGCGTGTTACATTTATTTTAAAACCACTGTAAGAAAACAACCAGTTGGCTTTACTTAATAAAAAATAAGTAAATCCATTGCCTAAAATTATTAAAAAGATGAGCTATGAGCATAATTCTAAAAATTAAGTTAAACCAACCTAACAGTTCCAAGTTTCAATGGGTTTATCCATTTTTTTAAGTAAAATCTTTGGTCGCTTTTAATCCCTTTTTACAGACACTATTATTTGAAAATGCCACTCCACTTTGGTTTTTAAGAACACTAAAAATCTCTTTAATATATACACCACACACACACACACTAAACAACTTTAAATAAGCCTGTTAACGCATATTATTCCCTTCCTATAAGACTTCATGTAGTGAACCTCCCATACAACACTGAAAAATAAAGGGTTCCACACAACTCATTCATGTTCTCCCAACATAAATCAATTAAGTTAACTTAGTAATTTTTACAAATTTATATAGATTTAAGATAAAATAATTAGGTTGTTCTCCAAAAAACTTATGAATTGTGTGAATTCAGCTCATTTTATACAAGTAGTTTGAACAAACAGCAAAAAACATTTTTTAATATACTTGAAGTGACTTTTTGCTCAACATAATTATGGTATAAGTCAATCTGTTGCCTTAAAATTATTAATCAAATTAACTATGAGCATAATTGTAAAAAAACAAGTCAACTTAACAATTCAGAGTTACAATGGTTTTATTCACTTTTTAAAGTAAAGTCAACTTGTCGCGTTTAATCCTTTTTACAGACATTATTGTTTGAAAATGCCACTTCCCTTTGGTTTTTAGGAACACACACACACACACACACACACACACACACACACACACACACACAAAACAACAAGGATTATCTAATGCTTTCCGTATTAAGTATTTAAATAAGCTTGTCTACGCATATTATTCCTTTCATTTCCACATAAGGCTTTATGTAGTGAACCTCCCATCCAACACTGTAAAAAATGGAGGGTTCAACATAATTCCTTCATGTTTTCCCAACACAAATCGCTTAACTTAATAATTTTTACAAATTTAAATGGATTCCACATAAACTACTTAGGTTGTCCTGAAAAAAACTTATGAATTGTGTGAATTCAGCTCATTTTAAATAAGTAGTTTGAATAAACAAAAACAAATATTTTTGCGTTTACTTGAAGTGACTTTTTGCTCAGCATATTTACATAAAACAAATCCTCAAACATGAATTTATCGTAAACACAATTTGGAACTTCCAAACCTAAAGCTTCACAAAACACAAGGGCTTTGCATTTGATGAATGGCTGCAAGTAATTTGTAGAATTAAATATGAAATGTTCAATTTATTTTAAACACACTGTAAAAAAACTATTAGTTGACTTTTTACATTTAAAAAGTCAATCCACTGCCCTAAAATTATTAAGTAAATGAACTATGAGCATAATTCTGCAACAAATTAAGTCAACTTATCAGTACCAAGTTTCAATGAGTTTATTTACTTTTCTAAGTCAACTTGTCGCTTTTAATCCCTTTTTACAGACATTACCGTTTGAAAATGCCACTCCCCTTTGGATTTTAAGAACACTAATGGAAAAGCTCTATATACACCACACACACCAACAAGGATTATCTGATGCTTTCAGTACTTAGAATTTAAACTAGCCTGTCAACGCATATTATTCCATTCATTTCCACATAAGGCTTTATGTAGTGAACCTCCCAAACAACACTGTAAAAAATTACACACAATTCCTTCATGTTCTGCAAACACAAGTTGTTTAAGTTAACTTAAATGTTTTTACAAATTTAGGCTTTTTGAACATACAAGTAATATGTCCAAAGTAAAATCTCAATAATTGTGTTTTTAGCTCATTTTACATAAGTATTTTGAATAAGCAGCAACATTTTTTTAGTGAACAAAGGGTTTGCACTTATGTCAAACTTGACGATTTTTATGGTTTTTTTATGGGTTGTGACCTCGCTGTACAGACATCTTTTCGTTTAAACAGAAATAGTGCAAGCGAACACAATTATTCTTTCCTTTTACTCATTTATAGCACAGAATATAAACATTAATTCTTTAATCTTTGTTTCAACCACAGAAAGATGTCAATACAATTCGTTTACATGGGCATCATTAGTCTTATTATTTGCCCTAATCTGAAAAAGACAATAATATGATTACGGTGTTTACGTAAATGTTCCCTTCATGATCTCGTTTTACATGTTATAGCACATAATTTGATTAATGTCAGTGCGCCATCGTGCTATCCACATTCCCTCTGGAGTTTTATGTAATTTTGGGTCTTTCATTTATAATTTGCCGACTTTAACTGTAGTTTGGCACTTTCACTTTCATTCAGGAACATTTCATGCATGCCCCTGAGATAAACAAGATATTGGATGCAAGTATGAATTGCTAGTGTTGTTTTGTTGAATTTGACGCCAACCGTATGAATGAAAAAAAAAAAACTGTATTTCATGATGCAGGTATCTGTGGAGCTTCACTGACTCGGTAGGTGCAGAAAATAGTGTCAAACAGCCATGTGTGTATAGACTACCCTGACGCAAAATGAGGCGAAAATCCTACACGACGGTAATAGTTTGATTGCAGTGTTTACCTGTAGGTACACCACTTCAATAATGCGACTAAAATGGACATACTCTACATGTCTTAATTCTACTTCTGCTTAGTTTGATTATGTCTTTAGTCTGTTTACATGGTACTCTTAATCAGATCAATGTCCTAATTGTATTAAAATCTGATTATTGGTGTCCATGTAAACGTACACAATGTCAAATATACCTTTGATAGAACAAATACTTTAAATGAGCCGATAAATTCTGTCAAGAATCATTGCCACATTGCTGACTAATGCAAAAACTAGACATGAAAACAGCATGCTGCAAGTTGCTTGTGGTCAGGCATTTCCAGAAGCTTTTGCCTCTGCTGGTAATAGAACTCACCCCTTGTGCAAACACGCCTGCCTTGTCACAGAAAAGAATTACTGGCAATCCTGCTTCTTAAAGAGTTTTTCCAGAACATGTAATGAAATGTTATAAAAAACAACATTCATAACACAATCAATGATGGGTTATGTGTGAAATGTAACACTTCCCAAAACCACCAAAACCAATTTTAATTGCAAATCGGATCAATCTTGTGAATTTTATATACTGTCAAGGGAAGGATCACATTCCAAATGCATCAGCATGCTAATTTGTACTGACCGACTACTAAACTAAACGAGCAGCACCTGGATTGAATTTCAAAAGAATGTCAGACAAAAACATGATAACAGCTCCATGGGAGAATCGAATTCCAGAGCTTCAGGCAGTGCAAACTTGCGAACATCTCTCACATTGCCTTACAAATGTAAATTGTTTGCATTTGTTCATCTGATTGGATGTTGATTTTGCCAGAAGCTACAGCTGGATTGTCTAAAGTCTTTGCAATGGCTCTAAAGTTAGAAGCATTGGGTCTTTATGAACTTTTATTTGAACATTACAAGCCAGTATATGTCTAGCAAATCACACATACTAAACACGGCTCATGTGTTGGCCTGTTAAAAACAAACAGAGAAAAGGAAGCCCCCCCTTAAAGCCTCATCCTGCGGAAAACGCAATGGAGGAAAAATCTTTAATAACAACAACTTCCGAGCACCATGCCTGGCAGGAAAAAGGAAAGCTGTTGGGTACTTTTAATGAAATGTTCTGACAGTTTCTTTTTCCTTTCATGAGCCGAATGCAATGCCTGTAATATACCACTCTCAGAAGTCAGTTAAATACTTAAAACAATACTGCCTACAACTATGTACATATTGCTGTCAACATTGCCAGTTATTCATCGTCCTGTTTTTTGGAAGTATGTTGTTGTATTTTGCACTGTTTGTATTTTGTACTGTCTGGAGCCAGCACCTAAGCTTTTCACTCATCATAGCACACATGCTGCTGATGAAGTGACAATAAAAGTGATTTGATTTGATTTTGCCAAAATCTTTCACTTGGGCAGTATGTTTTCAAAAGATAAAGGATCCATACGGTGCCCTAAATGTATATTACCTAAAGAGTTCATATTGTACCCTAAAGGTGCATATTAGTACCTTAAAAGGACAGAAGTGTATCCCCAGGTGTGGTAAAGGTACTCCCCAGGGACAGCTTTTGTACCTTTATTTCTGACAAGTACTTTTTTATATTAAAAAATGGTCTTTAAAAGCCCTCAGAATAGGAGTTTAGGCATTGCTTAATACAAACTTGTCTGTGTGGCTTGACAATAAATGTATTGTTTGTGCACTACATGCTTTGAGAAAATGAATGTCAGCATGACTGACTTATTGTCGTTAAACCCGTCACCACGTGTCAATCTGACAGAAATATTTCACAATGAAACAAGACTATCAGGTCATGTTCTTTCATTGTCTGAGCCACAGTAAAGGAAGCAAAAATCTAAATAACATCAATTATAAAAACTTTACAGGAAAAGGGAAACATGGCACACACACACGCGCGCGCAATAATGTAAAGACCCTTACATTAACAATGATTAACTAAAATGGCCAAACATAATTGGTCAACCAAATTTGTGCTTTTTAGTGTTGTTGTTATTTATGTAAAGCTGCTTTGACACAATCTACATTGTAAAAGCGCTATACAAATAAAGCTGAATTGAATTGAATTATCTGGATGCGACTTGCAGAGGGGTTTGGGGGGGATTGACCCCCCAAATTCCCAAATTAAGGTTTAATCCCCCTAAAGGATGTCAAAACAAGATGTATGGGGGATCCCTACATGAACCTGAGAAAAAGTTCACTCCGATACGTATTTTAAATAACAATGTTAATAATTAAAATAATAGATATCCATTTGGGGGGCGTCACGGTGCTGCAGTGAGTAGCACAATCGTCTCACAGCAAGAAGGTTGCTGGTTCAAGCCCTGGCTGGATCAGTTGGCATTTCTGTGTGGAGTTTGCATGTTCTTCCTGTGTTTGCGTGGGTTTGCTCCGGGTGCTCCATTTTCCACAACAATCCAAAGACATACAGTCCAGGTGAATTGAATAAGCTAATTTGCCCATAGAGTATGTGTAGGAATGCAAGAGTGTATGGGTGTCTCCCAGTGTTAGGTTGTAGCTGGAAGGGCATCTGCTGCGTAAAACATGTGCTGGATAAGTTGGCAGTTCATTTCACTGTGGTGACCCCTGATTAATAAAAGGACTAAGCCGAAAAGAAAATGAATGAATGAATGATTTCAATTTGACCCCCTCTATAACGATTCGTACCATTGTGAACGCATAATTGCGCCAATCAGTTATGAAAAAAAAGTTATTCAACAGTCTGAAACCGGCAGATTTAGAGCACCATAAGAGTTCACAAGACTTATTTCTCATAAAATAGGTCTTAAATTATTTTAACCTATTATGAAATAGGTAAAACCTAAAAGTAAAGTCAAATTAAGATGCATGGTTTGATCAGAAGTAAGCCAAAATAGCTAACCAGGTCAGAATACACTAAAATTTTGTCCCATAAAACACTAAAAATGTAAATATACTTTATTAATATGTTAGATGTAAATTAAATAAATACATCATTTTGATTCACTGAAGCATGAGTTGCACAAACTAATATTACAGAAAAAGTTGATATATATATATTGGCGAGGCAGTGGCGCAGTAGGTAGTGCTGTGACTGTCGCCTCACAGCAAGAAGGTCCCTGGGTCGCTGGTTCGAACGTCGGCTCAGCAGGCGTTTCAGTGTGGAGTTTGCATGTTCTCCCTGCCTTTGCGTGGGTTTCCTCCGGGTGCTCCAGTTTCCCCCACAGTCCAAAGACATGCGGTACAGGTGAATTGGGTAGGTTAAATTGTCCGTAGTGTATGAGTGTGTGTGGATGTTTCCCAGAAATGGGTTGCGGCTGGAAGCGCTTCCGCTGCGTAAAAACTTGCTGGATAAGTTGGTGGTTTTATTTAGCTGTGGCGACCCCGGATTAATAAAGGGACTAAGCCGACAAGAAAATGAATGAATATATATATATATATATATATATATATATATAACGTAATAATTTACTCACCCTGATGCCATTCCAAGCTTGTAACTTCCTTTCTCACAAAAGATGCTCAAGTTGTCTAAACATTGTCCATAATAATGTGAATAATTAACACACTCTCTTGGCAATTTGTAACTATTTTATGTTTCGGGCTCTAATATTTGATCACATTTGTTTCTGATTACACCCCTACTATAGGTGTTGGTTAGAGCCTTCGTGTTTACTTTGGTAAAATGTAAACTTTTTATTCAGGTTGGAATGGAATAGTTTGTAACTTAAAATAGATGCAATGTAATCACTGCATGTTTTAAGCTCAAGTTGCCCACTTGCACTTTGGCTCATAAGGAGAACCAATAGGCTATTTGCACAGCTAGTGTTTTTCAGCCAATGATGAACTTCCGGTGAGAGCTTTATGTGACTATTTTTAATTTCATAAGGTTTCTTTTACAACATCGATGTTGTAATGTAGTTTAAATATAATCAGTTAAATAGACTTAATCATCCATTTGGTTGTTAAAGCGTAAAAAGAGACGAAAGAGCGTTTAAACGCAGGCGCTGTCATTAGCAGCAGGCTAGCGCAGAATTTTATTTTTTTTTTAATACTGGGTAGAAACTAATTTCCATATTCTGAAGACATGTCGCAGAAAAATATAATTTAATGCAGTGCTTCATGTTTGGTCTGATAGCCACTTTATATTAGAAAGAAGATTACTGTTTTTATTTTAAAGAAATCAGATCTTAAACAGGGTGATTTTGTATGGGATGACAATTACCTGAAATTAAAAGTCTGTGTGCATACACGCCATTTAAGTGCTATATAGAAGCTATTTGAACCTGTATTGGTTCTCCAGTGGTTCTGTGGAGTGGTTAAGGTGCTTTATTGACCTTATTCTAAAATGCTGAAATGCGCCTGTTTTATGCGATTGTTTTAGAACTTCCGATTCAGTCGCCTATGGGAGAAATGACTAGGAATAATAAATGACAGAAAATGGTCAAACTACTTGCTCTACAAAACAAATGTTTGCATGACTATACAGACCAAGTAGAAGAATATAATAAGAAAATATCCGTTTGCAACATCAAACAGCAAAACGAGCAGTTTTTAATGTCTAAAAATGAATGGAAGTGAAAGAGCCAAAAAGTCAAAAAGATTTATATGACTGCGCCCACTCGTCGGCGAAGAATAAGGTGAATAGCACACACTATATACAAGATGGTGCGTCCCCTCTGAGTACAAGCAAAAGAACCACTTTTAGTGATACAATGCACCTATCACCTGAACCACCCCAAAGAACCGCTGGAGAACCAAGCACTTAAAGTCATGGTTTTGTTAGAGCTTTGTTTTTTAGAGTGTACAATTATCTCTATAAACCATTTTCATGTAAATTTAACACACTTATATGTAACTTACTTACTCCCAGTGACATTTTTATATTGAAGCTGATATTTAACCACACCATATTAGTGTTTCGTAACATCTAGTTTTGTAACATATAGCCCAAAGCTAATGCAACATTAGATTTTAACATCTAGATCAATGTAACATCTAGCTAAACCCCCAACCTGGAGGACCAGGACATACACACATACATTTTAGCTAACACAATTCACCTACAACACATGTCTTTGGACTGTGGGGGAAACCCACATGAACACGGGGAGAACATGCAAACTCCACAAAGAAATGCCGACTGACCGAGCCGGGGCTTGAACCAGCGACCTTGTTGCTGTTAGGCGGCAGTGTTACCCGCTGCGCCACTGTGTCTACACTAAATTTATAAGCAAATATATATTGTGTGTCTTTTCCACACAACATGAAAGTATTACATCAGTGTCTATCTATCAATATGGATGTTTTTTAAGGGGGATAGAAGGGCTCATTTTGATTAAAGATTATTAAAACAATTCTTTATTTCCATGGACTAGCTTGATAAATTGTAATGCGTGCTAAAGAATAATGCGCGTTAGCAAAATAAACATTGTACATTTAGATTTCATCCAGACCTTAAAAACAAGTGGGCTATAAGCCACTGAAAGTATTACAGTGTCTACCCGTTCACAACTATGATTTTTAAAAGAAATTTAATCTTTAAAAATAAACTTATAATAAATGATGTTGAACAAATAACCTATTTGAGTGTTAAAACTGAGTGTTTTATTTATTATAAATGTGAACAAAATAATAATGTTATGGGGTGCAAATCAATGATGTGACGACAATATTTGAATAAAACAAATCATAAGGCTTGATTGAATACTCTGGCTTTGAGAAAGGGGGTGGGGAGCGGAGGCGGGAGGAGCAGCAGCACATTGGTAAACCCTCTCTTTGTCCTCTCGCTATATGAACCCCGACGGCGCACGGGGAGGAGAAAAACGACCCACATGCTGCCAGACTCCGAATGGGTTAATGAAGAGCGTGTCTTTCATCGTCAAAGATAGCTGAGAAATGTGGTGATATTAAACGCACCAGAACAAACTCTTGCGTAGGACGTAGCTGAGGAAAAGAGTGGAAATCTACTCATCGAGGTATGTTTTTTCCCGCTTTTCAACTGACTGGAATTCGACAGGGACGCGACCAACGGATTTTTTGGTGACATTTCGCGCTTATACACCAAAAATAACAAATATTCTGCTTTGTTGAATGTTTAGTGTTAGGTTTTACGCGTATTTATTTCCACAACTACGCAGTAACAGTTGAGGCAGTGCCTTTAAGTTGTTTTATAAGGAACTGTCGCGTCTTTCTTGCGTCAGACGGAGAACAATAGTAAACTTGTGCGCTTCGCGCAGCTGGATGGTACATTTTCTAGTAATATGAAGGGATAACAGACAAACCTTGCCTCACTGTGTGATGTAACGCATCTTTGCTAGCAATCAAGTCGTTATCGGGTTCCTCTGTTAAGTAAGTGGCGTTGAATAGCCACGCTGCTCTTCGGAATGTTGGCTTTTTTTCTAGGAGCGAATCACCCCTGCAGGTAAAAGCGCGCCACCAATCCACATCGACACGTTGTGCTTGATTGGAGTTTAGTGGTTATCGAAATATTTAGTTTTTCCCTCAAAAAAGTCCTAATTACTATATTATGTTTAAATTTTGACCGTATTATTTACTTAAACTAAATATTGGGCAAGTTTTTGGATTTTATTTATTTTATTATTCGTTATCTCCAAACCTGTTTTAAACCTTTTTGACTTTTTATATTAAGTTTTTTATGTAAAAAAAAAATCTGCTTTTTTTTACTATATATACAGCTGTGGATTTAACAAATAAGTGATTTAAGCAGCTGCTAAGGGCCCCAGGAAATATGGGGGCCCCAAATAAGTACCTAGAATATTCTATAGATAACATCGTTTTCTATCATGTTTTTTTTAATCATTTTTTTTATGGTGAGGGTCTAACAAAAAAAATGATGTAATTATTTCATTCATGCAATTGTCCTACTCCTTGAATTATGGATCAGTCTAGCAGTCAAACCCCGTTTACTTTTAAAACTTTTTCCCCTTTGAACACAATATATTTTATTTTGTGAAAGATTTATAATATTTTGGAGCTGTAAACCTTTCAGGCTAAATAATTCAAATGAATCATTGACTCATGCTGTCTTTTATTAGTTTCAAAAACGCATTTCTTTACAATTTAAAACAACATCATTGGATATCTTTTCTGCTGGTGATGCTTTTGTCGTAAAAAAAAAGAAAAGAAAATTTAAATAAAAAAACCTCACACTTACCTTAGGAACAGTTTTACAGAAAATTTTGGTGGTTTTAAAACATTGACTTTTCCAAACCGCGGTATACCTTAATGTTTATCGTCCCATGCCTAAAATCTGCCTCTGTGTATATAATTTATTGTTAAAGTTTAAGTAACTGATGTTTTCATTGCTTAAAAACCAACATAAATTTTTCTCAATGATAATATTGCCTACTTTTTAGGCATAAATCCACACAAACTTAATATATTGTACGCTTACTCTCACTTTAGTCCTTTCATGGCAGAATATATATATATATATATATATATATATATATATATATAAATCCGTGGTTATTTGGTCAACATTTTGAAAGACAAAACTCACCCTTAGCCTGCATGTTATTCATAAGCGCATGTTTGGTGAGTTTTACTTGGCATGTATAAGTGAAAACAATGCAAACATGGGAGAAATGAACATTACCAGCAATTGCACAGAGCATATGTATGACCATTATTTTTATTTAGCAATTTCAAAATTAAGTGCGACTCCATATCAAACCAAAAAAAAAAAAACTAAGATGATGCTTTGGGGTGAGTTCCAGTCTCCTGTCCTTCCCCCAGAGCTGAAGGAATCTGGATTGGAACGATAACTACTTTCTCAGATGTCTCCACAAAGCCACTCTGTTCCCTCTCTCCTGAAGTTAATGTCTGACGTGGTAATGGTTGCTCCGTGTGGCGTTGCTTGACTTAAGAGGAGTTCAGGGTTAGGCTCTCCCAATCTCTGGACAACATTTGGGGGATAGTTGATCCATTTATGTGGTTCCATTAGTTGTTTTTCTCTGTGGGAATGTTGATATTATTACAATGGAGTCCAGTGTTGTTGATTTTGCTAAAGTTTATAATGACTTTGTAAATCAATTTTATTCTGCTTATGTATGCTTTCAATGTATTCTATATGTATATAAACTTTACATTTTAAAGTAGGTTGACTAGGTTCCTAGTAATCATAGGTGGCATAGTAAAGGTGTATGCACTTTGTTTTGAGATCACACCTTCATAAGATCTCTAAACTAGATGTTTTGACTAGATACTGTTTGGAGCCTTGCTGATGTGTAATTTGAGGGCCAACTGGGCACCAGCTGTGGAATGGTGCAACCACACAATTGTACTGCTTCTGGCAATCGGATATAGCCCTTTGTAGACTACAAATTACAGTGATTTCATGACTTTAAATGGCACTTGCAGTCCCTGTTCTTTTACCACAACAGCGCGGCCCTCACTTCATGCAACTGTCTCTAATAAACCCTTGGTCAGAAGTTGTGGCCATTAGCAGCTCGTCACCACCAGCTCCTTTGAGCTTTATTAGGCTTGGGCTGTAGTGTGAATCCAGGTTCACACAATTCTGGGAAAAGTGGTTCTGTTAAGTAATTTAAAATGCTAATTTGACCTTGTTCATGTTTTTCCCCATAGTTAACTTACTGGCTAGAAATTTGCATTTGGAATTTGACATTTGTCACACTTAAATGTTTATACTGAAGATTTTTGTATAGCAGAGTGATTTAAAGGGGTAGTTCACACAAATAAAATTGTCATTATTTAATCACCCTTTACCTGTTTCAAACTAATTGAAGTTTTTTTTTTTTTTTTAAGTTTTGAACGATGTTTCAGACCTGTAAACATTGACTTTCAGAAAACACATACTATGAATGTTAACAGAACAACAAATCTCAAACTGGTTTGGAACAAGTCAAGGGTGAGGAAATCATGACAGAATTTTCATTTGTGGGTGAACTATCCCTTTAAGTAAAATCCATAAATTCCCTAGGTTTTGAAAACCCACATCCAGTAATCAAAGTCATGGGAAATCAGTGGTCAATAAATAGTTGGAACCCTAGAGAATCATTGAACTTTGTGAAAAATCAAGTCACATTCATGCCTAAAGCATCTCTTGTTTATTTGGAGCCGGTGAGGATTGCATAGTTTGATTAGACCTGTGGATGACCCCATCCTTTTTTTACATTTTAAGCACTTGGGCTCCAGTTTGTGACCAAACCATGTTCAACTGGTTGCCTGTTTCGAGTTTACTTTCTAAGAGCTGCCAAATCCACACTGACTTTTTAGGCCTTGGGTTGCAAAGTAATTTATTTTTGTGTCTCATACATAAAACTTAGGGTCCATTTGCTCAAAATAAGAGCATGTGACGGTTTTAATACGTTGGTGTTATTCACCAGGGGTCTTATTACACAGAGGTGGTAAATTCCTCATGTTAATAATATATCCCCCTCCATCATCCCCCTTTTTTGTTTTAATCTTGTTTAAATGTATTTATTTTCTTGCAATTTATCATTTTATTTTATGTAATGGTATGCCTTTATACACAGTGAGATGATTTTTAACTACAGAACTTGGCAAATGCTGACTTTTGTGAAAGCCTGTTAGAATAATTACCTTTCAGCTCCATCTAGTGGACTAATTCGGCTTCCAATTTGTCCTGATGTGGGACAATAAAGCAGCTGTTACAGACTGTCAACATTTTGCAGAGACATGCATGAAATTGTAAAATTCCCTTCCCTCCTATTTTATATCATTGAATCAAAATAGAGTGGAGGAACTATGACGCCACCTTGTAGGCTAATCGGCTGCTAGCATAAGACTGGTTCCCTAAAATATAAAATCTCTACAGGATTTTCCATTAAGCTTTTCAAAGATTGCAAATAATAAGCTCTGTGTTTAAGCACAGTTTATTACACTTACACATTTTGTCCAACTGGATAATCCTCGCACGAAAATACAACTTTTAGCACTTTTTGATCTTAAATGCAATTGCAAGAATTAAAAAGCTAACATTAGGCTATAAACGGACTACAGTGCCTTCGGGATGTCGTCTGTGACATCAACACCACCCTGCTACAGACAACTTTTAATGCTTATTTTTAAAAATCTAATATATGACAGCTTTACTCACTCGATTTATTATATTATAACCCATGTTATTTATTATAAACAAATACAAATATGCAAAACACATCTGTATATAGATCTAGATGCCTTTTTGGTAGTTTTTTATGTGGGAAATACATTACAGTTTTGTTTTACAGTTGTTGCAAAAGTTTTAACACTGCAAGTACAAATGTGCCTACATAGTATTTCGATGACACGCATAAGTTTATCATGCCTGTGCATACAGCCTGCTTGCCTTTAGTAAAAGGATGACAGAAATGAGGCATGAGGGACAAGTCTATATGGATAGAGAACAACATTCAGGGTTCTTCTTTTTTTTTTTTTTTTGTTACAAACTACAGCGAAAAGCAGCCCATACCACATATGATATAAATAAAGCAGTAGTGTAAATTATAATATAGAGTTAAATGTTTATTAAAAATCAGTTGATCACATAAAAATTAGTCAGTAAGAATGTATTTGTACAAACTTATTCACACATTTGCATTACTGAGAGCAGGAGAGAAACACTGCACTGGTTAGCAGTATCTCCATAATATTGTTTATGTAAAATAAATGATCATCAAGTTAATCTGTCTTGATGGTCTTTACAAGAGAAGGCATTACCTGCACACAATAAAAATTCACAATTAGAAAAATACTACAAACTATAAAATACTATTTATGAAAATATTTAAATAAGACCTATCCAAAAGCCCAACGCAAGTGGACTGCGTTCCAGACCAGATCAGCTTGATGACGCATGTGTCCAACATCACCTGTAGTCCCATCTAGCAACTTCGTAGCAAATGTCTTTTTTTTTTTTTTTAAGTGTAACCGATTAAAAAAAAAAAATAAATAAAAGTTCCAGGAGTGGGATGTAACTTGTGTGTTTTATGTCGTAGAAAAAAAACCTGAAAATATGTTGAGTTAGTGGTAGCCACGAATCAAATTTAATCGAAATCCCATTTGAAAACCGATTGACTTCGGGACAAGGGAACCGGAACTGCTAAAATGTTAACTCTCTTTCGGGTTTTTGCATACAAATTGACGTCTTAGTTCCTCCACTGGGCTAATATTACTCTTGTCAGGCGATAAGTAGGAAGGTAGGCTATTTTCATGTCATGTAATGTGCTAATTTAAATAATGTGTTGTTGTTTCCAAATACTAATAATTAATATCTTTTTTTTTATGCAGGACTGAGACGGTGGTACTTCTTGAAGCACCATGAGCTGGAGTTTTCTTACGCGGTTGTTGGATGAAATCTCCAACCACTCCACCTTCGTGGGCAAGATATGGCTCACGTTATTCATCATCTTCCGCATTGTTTTGACTGTTGTGGGGGGAGAATCGATATACTACGATGAACAGAGCAAATTTGTGTGTAATACCCAGCAACCTGGTTGTGAGAACGTTTGCTACGATGCATTTGCACCACTCTCTCATGTCCGGTTCTGGGTTTTCCAGATCATTTTGATCACAACCCCCACTATCATGTACTTGGGATTTGCTATGCACAAGATCGCTCGGTCAAATGATGTGGAGTACAGGCCAGTCAACAGGAAACGCATGCCAATGATCAACCGCGGAGCCAACCGGGATTATGAGGAGGCCGAAGACAACGGTGAGGAAGATCCTATGATTATGGAAGAGATCGTGCCTGAGAAAGAAAAGGCTCCAGAGAAGTCTGCTGTTAAACATGACGGCCGGCGGAGAATAAAGCGAGATGGGCTCATGAAGGTGTACATCCTGCAGCTTCTGTCGAGGATTATTTTCGAGGTGGGCTTTCTCTTTGGCCAGTATATCCTGTATGGTTTCGAGGTCGCCCCGTCATACGTGTGCACTCGCAGTCCCTGCCCGCACACCGTAGACTGCTTTGTGTCACGTCCGACAGAGAAAACCATCTTTCTGCTGATTATGTATGCCGTGAGCTGTCTCTGCTTGTCTCTTACGGTGCTGGAGATACTTCATTTGGGCCTCAGCGGAATTCGTGATGCTTTTCGACGACGTGCACGCCATCAAAGTGTTCAGCGCCCACGTGCCCCCATATGCAGACAGGTGCCCACTGCCCCGCCAGGGTACCACACTGCCCTGAAAAAAGACAAGCTGTCTTTGGGAATGAAACCGGAGTATAACTTGGACTCCGGTCGGGAGTCTTTTGGTGACGAGTCGTCATCGCGAGACATTGACCGCCTGCGCAGGCACCTGAAACTGGCTCAGCAACATTTAGATTTGGCCTATCAGAATGGCGAGAGCAGTCCTTCACGCAGCAGCAGCCCAGAGTCCAACGGCACTGCTGTCGAGCAGAACAGACTTAACTTTGCTCAGGAGAAGCAGGGGAGCAAATGTGAAAAAGGTAAGAATGGTAGATATAGGAGATGCACACTTAATATATGCATACAGGAGACTCGAGTTATCAGCCCTCCTATGAAATTTGAATTAAAACCAGATTTTTTTTAAACAATATATTTAATAACCAGTTTCTTTTATGGGTGACATGGTGGCTCAGTGGTTAGCACTGTCGCCTCCCAGCAACAACGTCACTGGTTTGAGTCCCGGCTTGGTCAGTTGGCATTTCTGTGTGGAGTTTGCATGTTCTCCCCTAGTTGGTGTGGGTTTACTCTGGGTGCTCCAGTTCTCCCTACAGACAAAAAATGTGTGCTATAGGTGAATTTGAATATGCTAAATTGGCCTAAGTGTATGAGCGTGCATATGAGAGTGTATAGGTGTTTTTTCCTAGTACTGGGTTGCAGCTGGAAGGGCATCCGCTGCGTAAAACATATGCTGGATAAGTTGGCAGTAAATTCCACTGTGGCGAACTGTGTGTATACTCAAGTTATATTAAATTTATTTTTGTGATGAAAAAGCTGATATTTACCATGTTTAGTATTCAGTGTCATGATCTTTAGAAAGATTGTAATATTTTCTTCTAATATGTTGATTTGGTGTTTTAAATATAATTTGTCAATTTTAAAAAGGTTAGACTTTATAATGAGTTTGTGGAGATTCAATGAGCACGTTTATGGACACCAATAATCCAATTTTAATATGATTGACTACTCTGATTAGGAGTCTACCATGTAAACAGCTGTTTTTGATTTATTAAATCCGATTAAAGTTTTATAATCGAACTAAACAGAAATCAGATTAAGACATGTGGAGTATGCTGATTTTATTGCCATTGAAGTGCATTTTAGTTTTATTAAAGTGCAGTACAGACATGTAAACATTGCAAACAAACTATTATCATTGTGTAGGATTTTCTCAGCATTTTACAGGATACAGGATAGTCAATACACACATTTCTGTTTGACACTATTTTCTGCACCTACCAAGTCCGTAAAGGACCACAGACACCTGCATCACAAAATGCGAAGGTTTTCTTTCCCCATACGGTGTGCGGTATCAAATTCCATGAAAACAACACTAGCAGTTCAGACTGACTTCCAATATCTCGTTTATCACGGGGGCATGCATGAAATGTTCCTGAATGAAAGTAAAAGTGCCAAATTGCAGTTAAAGTCCACAAATTAAAAATGAAACACCCAAAAGTAAATGAAACTCAAAAGAAAATGTTGATAGCGTGGTGACAATGGTGTTAACCAATTATGTGCTATAACATGTAAAACGAGATCATTCAAAAAGCAACTCATGTAAACGCCTTAATCATATTACTGTCTTTTTCAGATTAAGGCATATAATTAGATTACTGATGTCCATGTAAACGTAGTCACTCTGTCACTAAGGTTCAGCTAACATTAAGCTGGACTATGATGATAACAGGTCTGACCAGGGTTACTCATTTTTTAGCTTGCCAGCAATTTGCCACTTCTAGTAGAAGTATAAAACCTATTTCATCCAATTGCTTATGTTGTCTAATTGCTTGTATGTCTCCTAATTGGCACCTATACTCAATGAGCGCAATCATTGTATGACCAAATTAAGGTGTTTGCTTTATTGAATTGTACAAAAATACACACATACCTATCAAATTAGTAGTTTTTAAGTTTTTTAATCAAGTAAAGCTGCGGTCACACTAGAGTTTGATAATGCGATATTCTGTCGTGCGGCTCTGCGAAAAGGGGCGGGAATGAACAAGATTATCAGGCATTAAAAAAAGCAAGCAATTGCTCCATGTTTTAAAGTTCTGTCCATTGAAGTCATGTTTTGATACTAGGTTGGTCTCACGCAGTCAAGTGTTGCGATTTCGCAGATCAGAGTTCACCAAGCTTGAACTTTGCATCGCAGCAACCTGCAAAACTTGACGCATGACCCTGCGTTTTCGGTCTGACGCATTTGCGTGCGTATGAATGGAAGTCTTATGTGGAGAAAAGCCCAGTGTGACCGCAGCTTGAGAGAGTCTTATTTGCCACTTGGGTTTCACCAAAATCCTAAGTTGAAAACCTGTCAATATCCGCTGGAAACTAATGTATCTGAGCTAACCACTTTTGATTGAATCAATGAAGCGCCAAGTAGAGATGGCCTAATATTCAAAAGTTTTGGATAAGTTCATCCAAAAGTTCAACTAATCAAATACGACAGCAGATAATTGCATTTTTTTGTATCTTTTTTTTTTAACCAAAAATAAATCGTAGTAAAAAAAAAATGTTTCCATTCTCCATGTCTTTGTGTTCACTCTAAGGATAGTTCACTCAAATAAAAATGGTCATTTACTCAATCTTCATTTGATCGACCAATTTGAGTTTCTTTCTCCAAAGAAGATATTTTAGTAATTAAACCAAGTCAATGGGTCCCAGCTATCAGCATACTCAACAGCAGAAAGAAACTCATAAAGGCTTAACTACATGAGGGAGAATGTATAATTAGGTTGTTTTTAATTTGTGAGAAGTTAACATATTTGTTGCTTGATAATGTAAATAAATGATTTCCATGTTTTAATATGATGTTGTCTTTTCTCTTTCTCAGGGATCCATGCTTGATTGAGACTCATAGACTATCATTCGTCTGCTTTTCTTTGCAACGGAGCGCCTCACCTGGGATTAGCAATGCTCATCTTGCAAAGTGGAAAGAGTCCAGTTTGTGTGTGTGTGTGTTGTGTGTTTTGTGTTTGGCTGCTGAACATTGAGCGAAGCATCAAGAGACTGAGTGTGGAACCTGTGTCCTACGCACACTGGTGAATCTGTGAGAATGTGTCATGCAGTATTATGGCAAGTGAACGCCATGTAGAAAATCTCAGAAGCAGCATTTCACCAGCCAGTTATACTTGACATCGGCCAGTCTGCCTGATACTCCAAAGTGCCCAAAAGGTAGTTAGGAAAATGTTTGTTATACTCCTCTCTTACTAGGCGACTGTGCAATGTCTCGTTTTTTTATCATCTCTTTTTATTACGTAGGGGGGAAAAAAATCAGTGGTTCTTCCATTTGTTTACCACGCTTCTAATGAAGTGCCAAGGGTTGCATCTCAAAAATGCCTTAAACTGGAGTTTACATATTATCTTTGCCATTCCAAAATGAGATGGACGAGCCAGTGTAAAACCACATCAGAAATGTAGTTTAGTGTAGTTAGAGCATTTCTGTAGTTCTGTGTTTGGAGTAGTGTGTTTGTAACGGAAACCTGGAAAATGCTTGAATACTTGTGAATCAATTATTGATCTGCAAAGAAGCTTTTGATTATTTTATTTGCATATTGTGTACTTGGTTGTATATGAGAATTTTTGCTACTACCCCTATTGGAACTGAAAGTCATGGAGGCGAATGTTTTATATGGTACCAATGCAACTTTGTTTTTCTTTTTGTCTTGAAACTGTTTAAAGTATAAGAGTTTAATGTCTGTCAACACCCAGGTTTTCCAACTTTTGATACTTTTTTCAACAATACTTTTTCAACTTTTGATACTTTTTCAACTTTGATACTTTTTTTTTTTTATATCTTCCAAAACATTTTGTACGATTTTTTGTAAGGTATTTTGTACACTGTCCAAATAAATCTTTTGTTTAAGAATTGCAATCATGCCTAATTTTTCTGTGCTTCTGAAATGGTTGTTTTGGTCTTTTTGGCAACATTTAGATTATAGCAAACATATAAAAGAGCACATTTTGTTGCATTCTGTGACATTCACATATCAGTTATCTGTGATCCCAGAAATAATATTCACATTTCATATCTATGATAATGAGATGGTTATACACTTTATACTTAAAGCGATTGTTCACCCAAAAAAGTTCTCACTATTTACTTCACTCAAGTGGTCTCAAACATTTGGTTGAACACAAAAGCTATTTTGAAAAAGCTGGAAACCTGTAACTATTGACTTCCCTAGTAAAATAAAAATAAATACGATGAAAGTCAGTGGTTACAGGTTTTCAGTATTCAAGATGTCGTATTTTCTGTGTTCAGCAGAAGCAAGAAACAAGAAAATTAGTAAAAGGAGAGTATATTATATATTTGGGTGAAGAATTACTGCAGTTAATTATTGTGGAGACAATGTTTAAATATTTTTTATTATTATTATTTTTGCCAGTGTCAAATAATTTCTTTGATAATTTTAATATCTGTGGATTTAGTGTAGGGCTTCTGCAAGTCTTAAACCCGTTTCCATTCCACAATTTAGGCTTTAAAAGTCCTAAATATGAAAGTTCACACAACTCATGAAATGAACTGCCTTTCAAAGTGTTTCTTATTTTTCAAATAAATGAAATAGTCCATAGTAAACCATCTATTTGATATTCAAAATACATGATCTGACATTATTTAAAATGATTTTTTTAATGTTGTTAAACATTTGGCTGGGGTTGGAATAAGCTTTTTAAAAATGCTGCTAAAACACTGAAGTTGACACAGTTGGTCACAGTTGACTTTTTGCTCCTAGACTTTTATTCTTACGCAAGTGAATGCAACAGACCAAAACGCAAGCTTGTGCGACATGTTTCACTGTTGGCTGTTGCAAAGTTCAAGCTTGGTGAACTCTGACCTGCGAATTCCCATCTTGTGACTGCATGAGACCAATCAATGATTAAAACATGACCTCTCTGTATAGAAACTTTAAATATAGACCAATTGCTTTTTTTAAATGTCTAAACATCTTGTTTAATCCTGCTCTTTATTCCCAGGGCCGTACGACAGAATTTCACATGCTCAAACTCTTGTGTGACAGCGGCATAAGTGTAGTTTTATTTTAATAGGTGGGCGTAGATTTTTTTTTTAATCTAGATTAATCTCACTGTAATCTTGGAATGAATCTACATTAATGGCTCATTTGAATTCTGCCGAAGGCCTTCAGAATGCGTGCTACCCAAATAAGGACTAAATATAAGTCTTTAAGGCCCCGTTTACACTAATGCGTTTTCGTTTTAAAAAGCATAAGTTTTTCTACGCTTACGCCATCCGTCCACACTACGCCCAAGTTCTCGAGCGCCGAAAACGGAGCGTTTTGAAAATGCTGGAGAGGCCGTTTTCTTTCTGAAACGCTGCATCTCCTTCTTAGTGTGGACGAAGAAAAACAGAGACATCTAAAAACGCAGGCGGGACTGCTGAGATACCTGAATCATTCAAGTTACTCGTTTTTGATTGCAGCAGTGATTTCAGCAAAAACAGTTAAATAAGGTTAATTAAACTGCAGACACTGAATGCTAAGAATGAAACGTGAAAGTGTAAGTTATTAAGGTAAAGTTGGTTTTATATTCACACATTCATTCAGTGACAACTTGTGACATTGTTTACCACGGCACTTTGAATATTCTGTCTGAAATAACCAGCAAGTGTGACTTGAAAACAACATTCACACTGTTTAATTGACTGTGAACATGTTAAACTTTGATAGTCATTGGCTGCTAATATGATTTCGCTATTTAGAGTTTGCAAATAACACTTTTATGAAATTATATTAAGGAGAAAATATTAATGTGCGAATATAAAACCAACTTTACCTCTATGTGTAAGTAAACATATTCTGCCGTACAGGTGTAGTTCGCTGTCATGCAGTAGTTTTGCTTGTTGATGACTACCCAGACCTTGTATAGCTCCGTCTTTTTTCCTTGTCTTTGGCTAGGTAGAACCTCGATTTTTAGCACTACAGAATTTTGGATCTGGTAATCATGGAACATTATTTCTTGCACATGACCACACAGAACAACATTTTAGGCATCCAAAGACTTTAACTTTTCTCTTGTAAAAATCACTTGGAGCTTTAATGAGATTCTATATTTGAATGCTGAATGCTTGGTCATTTCGCCCTATCCAATATTCATTAGGAGGGTGTTATCGCAAATGGACCTGTCAGATGAGCGCTGCTCACTTTAATGTTAATTTTGCAGAATCACTGTGCTTATCACTGCGTGACAAGCTGTTATAATACACTGAAAGTATTATGTAATTAATATACATAATATGTAATCAATATATCTTATTTCTAAGACAACAACAAACTTTGTACCGCATCGGATGTCATTCCCTTACTGTTAATGCTAACGCCCCCATTTTTTTTGCCACCTCCCTACGTGCGCATCCTAAATGTTTACAAACATTGTAATACCAATACCTGATTGGGGCTTTTGTGTCATTGCGTATCCTTCCCTTATTCGTCAAGCCTCTATCACATGACTATAACACATGGCTTTAACGCTACCAGAAGACAGTACTGTAAACAACAACATGAGCACAGAAATGGGAGCGTTGTTTGCACTGTTGTCTGTTTTAGGCGCCATTGTGCAGTGATTCATTTGTTAGGTTTAATAACAACTCGACCTCGTCGTCTGTCCACAAAAATACCTCTCTTGCTTTCTTTGCCATCGCGTTCAATGTTCAACCGGCGTTTGTTGACTAACAATAACCAAATGCAGAGCAAGACGCATGCTTTCTGTTTATACAAGAATGCGCATGCCCAGAGAATGGTCACATGATACACGTTTTTGGTGGAGTAGTGTGGACGGAGATATGTTCAGAGACGCTAGGTAAAACACTAGTGTGGACACGGATCGTTTTTGATCTAAAACGCCGTTTTAATACTAAAACGCACTAGTGTAAACGGGGGCTAAGAACGGGCGTATTCGACCAGAAGATCATCTCCTGTTTCCAAAATGCATCACAAACTGCTTGCGAAACTGTTTTACTATAATAATTGGTGATGAAAATAAATTGTTTAATAAGACGTACTTGTGTTTTCTAACTGTTAAATCAGTTAAACATGAACTTTAAACTGTTGGCCTACATAAGCTCGAAACTGATTTTTGATCACCTTAATCCCAGTAAAGTCATAACTCATGCTCTCACTCATGCCATCAGGCAGGCGTTACAGAAGTCTGAGGAGCAAATCAGTGCAGTTTCGAGATAGTTTTTATCCTGTCATTATAAGACTTTTAAACAATACCATTTCTTAAGCATTGTTGAAAGCTAGTGTTAAATAATAAATAAATTTGTTAAACTAGCATAAATTGTTAATATTACAACAAATGGTGAAATAGGTATTTAAGTATTAAGTTATTCTCTTCAGAGATTTTTTAAAAATGGGTTATCTTATATAATTATATTTTTTATATTTTATGGAATTATAAAAGCTTATTTATCATGTTAGGATTTTATCGTGTTTTTATAGTGATGTTTTTTATGTTCTTGTTGGGTCTGTTGCAACGTAATTTCGTTCTGCATTACAATTCTATTGTGAGGATTTGAATGACATAAATAAAGGAAACTGAAACTAAACTAAACAGAAATGGAATTAAGGCGTAGAGTATGCATATATTGGTGGCATTATTGAAGTAAACACCGCAATCAAACTATTACCGTCATGTGGGATTTTCAGCCATATTATCCGACAAGATCCACAAGCACGCAAACACATCAAGAAATGCAGAAGTTTTTTTTCTTTCCATTTGGCGTGCATTATTAAATTCCAAAACACTCACCAGTCCTTACTTCTTATTTGCGTCTAATACCCCAGTTTGTCACAAGGCCATGAATTAAATGTTAAAAGTGAATGAATTAAATTAAAAGTGAAACTGCTGAACTACAGTTAAAGTCACCCAAAGTTAAAGGAAACTCTTACATGAAAGCACTTCACGTAAACACCTTAATTATATTATTGTCTATTAAGGCAAATAACTAGATTACAGATGTGCATGTTAGCGTTGTCATTAGTGTCTTTGAAGTAAGTAAAAGATCCAGGGCACTTTTTTGTCAGACGACTCACCGGTCAGGTATACATCCACTCCAAAATATCAGGGTAAAGTCTTCAGATTGTGTAGAATAGACCCATCTCCCAACCCAACATTGAGAATAGATTAAAAGCTATATTTTTTTTATAACGCGATGTCATGCTTATAGCAGGTCCCGCATTAGCTAGCACATGATTCACCAATTAGATGATTCCTAACTCACTAGAAATAAAACGTTTTTTACCTCAGTATTTTTGTCTTTAAAAATCCCCCTCCCACCCCTACTCCTCCCTCCTTTTTATAGATTGGGTGACATGGCAGCCCAGTGATTCGCACTGTTGCATCATAGCAAGAATATCACTGGTTAAAAGTCCTTACTGGACCAGTCAACATTTCTGTGCCGAGTTTGCTTGTTCTCCTCGTGCTCGCATGGGTTTCCCTGGTTTTCTCCCACAGTCCAAAAACAAGCAATATAAGTAAATTGACCACACCAATTGGCACTATCGATGAGCTCTTAGTAAGCAGTTTAACTATCCCTACAATTTGTCATTAGCCATTAACAAGTCAGGGAGTTCATCGAGATCTACCTGTGCTCAAACTCCCCTCTCGCCATCTTAATAGCTCAGGGCTCTCTCCCAGGACAGCATGCCAAACAAGCTTTATTATCAATCGTCATCTAAGTGCGAACTCCTGATATTTTATATTTATTGCATTCACTTTGATTTTAGTGTTCACTTTAAAATTACCTTTATAATACCTGTTACTCTCTGTGGGGAAAATGTTTTATTGGTCGCCAACCATTTGGATTAGATTTCTCAAAGATAGGAATTTATGGATATTTGATCTTATAGATGAAATACATGACATCACATGGGTCCCGGTTGCAAAAAAAGACTGGCTGCAATAGCAAGCATGTAGTGTTGTGCAGTAGGATGCCAAATTTTACCATACACCACACTGCTTTAATGCCAACTGCGGACTTCTTTGGCTAAAAGGGAGCTGAATAAAGAGACGACTTAATTAGAAATGCTGGACTCTGCAGTTCTTGTTATATCAGGTAAGTTCCTGCTATGCTGAATCATTCAAGTTACTCGTTTTTGATTGCAGCAGTGATTTCAGCAAAAACAGTTAAATAAGGTTAATTAAACTGCAGACACTGAATGCTAAGAATGAAACGTGAAAGTGTAAGTTATTAAGGTAAAGTTGCTTTTATATTCACACATTCATTCAGTGACAACTTGTGACATTGTTTACCACGGCACTTTGAATATTCTGTCTGAAATAACCAGCAAGTGTGACTTGAAAACAACATTCACACTGTTTAATTGACTGTGAACATGTTAAACTTTGATAGTCATTGGCTGCTAATATGATTTCGCTATTTAGAGTTTGCAAATTACACTTTTATGAAATTATATTAAGGAGAAAATATTAATGTGCGAATATAAAACCAACTTTACCTCTATGTGTAAGTAAACATTCCCTGCCGTACAGGTGTAGTTCGCTGTCATGCAGTAGTTTTGCTTGTTGATGACTACCCAGACCTTGTATAGCTCCGTCTTTTTTCCTTGTCTTTGGCCAGGTAGAACCTTGATTTTTAGCACTACAGAATTTTGGATCTGGTAATCATGGAACATTATTTCTTGCACATGACCACACAGAACAACATTTTAGGCATCCAAAGACTTTAACTTCTCTCTTGTAAAAATCACTTGGAGCTTTAATGAGATTCTATATTTGAATGCTGAATGCTTGGTCATTTCGCCCTATCCAATATTAATTAGGAGGGTGTTATCGCAAATGGACCTGTCAGACGAGCGCTGCTCACTTTAACGTTAATTTTGCAGAATCACTGTGCTTATCACTGCGTGACAAGCTGTTATAATACACTGAACGTATTATGTAATTAATATACATAATATGTAATCAATATATCTTATTTCTAAGACAACAACAAACTTTGTACCGCATCGGATGTCATTCCCTTACTGTTAATGCTAACGCCCCCATTTTTTTTGCCACCTCCCTACGTGCGCATCCTAAATGTTTACAAACATGGTAATTCGTCTATTGAGCAATTAAAAAAACTGACACGTCTTTTTAATCCATCCACTAGCCACCATAACCAACTTAACGTCACTCTTGTACAAAGTACTCAGAGATTGATTTTTCCTGATATGGTTTGTCAGTTAAGCTTTAATGTCTTTGCATAACCAATATATTGCCGTCTTATGTGATTCCCTTATGCTCTTGATTGATATTATTAATTGTATAACTTGTTTTATAACAATATGTAACAGATTGTATAACTTAGCTTTGTCACGTTTTCTTCTCATAAGCATCACTGCAAGTATTGCATAAATGGACAGGAGGGATAATTTTAATAGTTTTTGTTGAAGTGAGGAACAAATGTTTGAGAGACATATTTAATGTTCTAGTATATTTTTTTTTGTTTCTTAAAAGTATTGATCTACATAACAAACTTATCTTGGTCCAGAGTCTATATCATTAACACTTAATGACTATCATAAATTTTACCACTAAAGATGGTGTGACTCTGTTATGTGTTAGATTATTAGATTAGCAGTTGTTATAAAGAGCCTGGACAACTGTATTCCTTTGCAACACTCTCATGATGAAGATCCTAGGGGTATTTCTGTCTCTGGGTGTGTTGGCTATTTTCTGGAGCTACAGTAATGCAGATGAACAGGAGTTCATGCTACTTGCGGGCCCTCTGACCACCAGCAAGACTTTACATTTAGAGGAACAATATGTGTTTAACTGTGGAGGTCCACTGCCACAGCAATCCAAAGACTACTTCTTGTACCTTCAAAGGAGAGGGGTGACCAACTTCAAGGTTCCCCTGTCTTGGTCTCATATTCTTCCTACAGGTGATGCCAACCAGCCACATGAAGAAACTGTGATGTGCTTTAAGACACTTGTACAACAGCTGACTGAATCAGGCATCAAACCTCTGCTGGTTCTCCATCGTTCTGCAGTACCAGAACTCTTCAGAGCCAAATATGGAGGATGGGAAAATCCATTGCTAGTGCAGATGTTTGAGCAGTATGCAGGATTTGTGTTCAGCACATTTAGGGATCACGTTGACACGTTCGTTACATTCAGCCACCTGCATGAGCTACAAGATAGACAACTAAAAAATGCTCTCCAGTCCCATGAAAATGCTTACAAAGTCTGCCATCAAAGGTTTACAGGTAAGACTTGAGATTGATTTATTAACTGCAATATGTACACAAAACAGATAAAGGTTAGTTGTCTAAGGATACCTCTCAGTAATAGAAGCCAGTTGCAACAGTAGTTCAATTATCACAGCATGATAAACACACTAGTAAGAAAATATTGGCATCAAGTCCCCAATCATTTTGTCACATTTTTAATGCTAAATATGATGATGTCTGTTGAACAAAATGTTTGAATATTTCTGTATGTGTTACCTTTTACGTAAAATGTATAAATAGCATGTGAAAGTGGAATATGTTACTAAGACTAGTCAGTAAGAGCTTTTATGATTGTGTTGCGGGTATTGGAAGCATTTGTGTGATTATTTTGAAATTCTGTTTTCGAATATGTATTCCAAGAATTCTCAATTAAAAAATCATTGACTTTCCCTAGGGACAAATAAAATAATCCTGAAGTGCCTGAAACTTTGTTAGCACATCTGCTTTCCAATTAGGAAACACTGCTTCAAGTGAAGGTTCATAAACTGATTTCGAGAGGATCATATGCTTAATATCTTAATATTGGCAGCTGGTCTCGCATTATCAATCACATGACAAACCAATCAGATGACAACTGATTACATTCAAAATGCAAATAAATAGTCTGCTCTTCTTACCTTAGAAGAAGATATAGGAGTTCTCGAGAATGAGCTCAGACTCTCCTCTCTCCTGACTAAACAGAAGGAAACTCTAGGTTCAAGGATCCTTCAAGCTCAGTGATCTCTCCCAGCCAACCATGCATTAACCTTATCAAGCATTAGCTAAGTGTAAACTCTTGAAATCCTGCTTTGAGTATAGATATGTACACATTGGGGGGGATCTCCTCATCCACCACCAGTGTGCAGCATCCACCTGGATAACACGAAGGCAGCCATATTGTGTCAGACCGCACACCACACACCAGCTAATTGGTGGAGAGGAGAGTGATGAAGCCAATTATGATATGGGAGGCCATGATGGACAGAGGACAGTGGGCAAAGTGTCGAAGAACATCCTGGGATTTTTAACAACCACAGAGATTTCGATTTAACGTCTTATATGAAAGACGGCGCACACTAAGCAGTATAGAGTCCCCTTCACTATACTGGGGTATAAGGACCCACACAGACCGCACTAACATCACTTCCGGCAGAAAGCTAGCTTTTCCATGTGGCCCCCTGCAGGTACTGACCAGGAACAGCCCTGCTTAGCTTCAGTAAGTGACCATGTGAGAGTTGCAGCGGGCTAGCTGCTGGCTAGCAGGTAGCATGACCCAGGCAGAGATGGGGTTTAGGTGTGAGCGCAACAAGCCAACCAGTAGGATCCATGCAAGCAAACTTCACTCCCTAGGTGTCAAACTAAAGGCTAATGCTAGTGTGTTTTGGCTAGGCTAAACCATGGTTTCTAATATGGGAGGTAGACATGATAACGAGTATCACATCTACCTCCCATATAAGAAATCCTGGTTTAAATCCTGCTCGGTGTTGGAAGATTAGAACTGCCATGACTTCGTCATTATCCATGATTGAGGTTTAGAGGCAAATGTTTACTTAAAGAAAAACAATTTGTCTGGTGAGTAGACCTGGATGAGATACACAAAATTATTTATAATCTATAAAAAAAATAAATAGGCTGCATTAGTACAGGCATTTCAAAATATATATTATTCATTTAGGGTGACATGTGGCGCAGTAGGTCAGTTGTCATTTTTGTGTGGAGTTTGCATGTTCTCCTTACGTTCCCATGGGTTTCCTCCGGGTGCTCCGGTGTCCCCCACAAGTCCAAAGACATGCGGTACAGGTGAACTGCCAACTTATCAAGCATATTTTTTTACGCATGCCCTTCCAGCCGCAACCCATCACTGGGAAACATCCACACACATTCATTCGAACACATACTCTACAGATAATTTAGCTTACCCAATTCACCTATACCACATGTTTTTGGACTTGTGGGGTAAACGGGAGCACCTGGAGGAAACATGCAAATTCCACACAGAAATGCCAACTGACCCAGCCGGGGCTCAAACCAGTGTCCTTCTTGCTGTGAGGCGATTGTGCTACCCACTGCACCACCGTCCTGCCCCATAAAAATATATTATTATCATTAAATTCAAAATAACAAATCTGACCAACCCATAGCCTCTGTCTCCAATAGCATAGTTCTTTGTACAACAAGGCTGTCACTTATGCTGTTTATATGGTTTTCAGGGCTTCGTTTATCTCTTGGAATCAAAGCCAGTGATGTTACTTCCATTCATCAAATGGGGTCAAAAATCAAGGTAAAAGCTCAATGCAGATTTATATATATATACATTTATATCTCACTGATTAATAGGTAATATTATGTAATTTATCACATACTTCACTTATCTCACTTTCAGACACATGTGGATTTCCTCTCAGTGCACATGCAGTTCAACTGCAAAATGCAGACAGCTCTTACTGAGGAATTGAGAAAGGTACAGGTAAGTGGCTTATCTGGCTGAGCAAATACTGTATAATCATCTTCACAATAAATCAGCTTAGTAATTAGCCAATAGATTTCAAAAGATTTTTTTAATACCGAAAAACTGCTTAAATAGTTTTTTGTTACATTTTTCAAGAACACTAAAAATAACATTTTATAATCTTTGCAGATTGTCAGCGGTCAAAAGTCCCTGCTTATTTATCAGCTGACAGTGAATGATTGTGATGGATATGAACATGGTTTTGAGGCACGTACTGGAATTCTTGGAGGTAAACATTGACAAAAGTCTAAGATGCTGTTCATGAAATAAAATGATCAGTTTCTAAACCTATTTTCTTATATTTGTGTCAGTTTTACAGAACGAAGGCCATCATATTATAGGCTGTGACATCACATATGTTTTTGAGGAGCTAGATTATGAAGAAACACTCAGGTAAGACTGAGGTGAAAAACATACATACATATTGTATCATTGTGCAACTGTTTTTAAGTCAGTTAAATGATTGTTTTCATTTAGTCTGCAGAAGGAAAACACTAAAATTCATCAGAAATCAGCTTCTGCATTCTCATATCAGAAGGTTTGGGAGAAATTCAAAAGTCAGACTGAAGCTGAGCGGGATCAGTTCCTCAGTGGTTCCTTCCCAGTTGATTTTCAATGGTCCGTCTCCAGTGAGAGTTTCAAAGTCGAAGGTGGATCAGCAGAACACGGGAAGGGTGAAACCATATGGGACCGTTTTAACCATGAGGCCGGGGTCAACGAATCCATTTTGGGCTGTGATAGTTATCACAAGGTGGACTATGATGTGTATCTTCTTAGAGGCATGATGGCACCAAATTATCAGTTCTCAATCTCTTGGGCTCGCATTTTTCCCACTGGACGCAAAGAAAGTTTTGTTGAAAAGGGGGCTGCTTATTATGATAAGATGATTAATACACTCCTGCAATCAGGAATCGAGCCCACTGTTACCCTGCATCATTGGGACCTTCCCCAAGCTCTACAGGAATCAGGAGGCTGGACTAATGACTCCATTGTGGAAGCATTCAAAGAATTTTCAGACTTCTGCTTCTCTCGTTATGGAGACAGAGTAAAATCATGGATCACCTTTGGCAGTCCCTGGGTTGTGAGCAGTTTGGGATATGGAACAGGGGAATATCCTCCAAGCATTAAAGACCCAGTATCGGCCTCCTACAAGGTGTGCATGTTAATTTAAGAGTGCTTTCAGACTAGCACTGTTGGTCCGCACCTGAGTTTGTTTGACGCCAGAGTTCAGTATGTTTAGCTAGTATGAACACAGTCTTTTCTGTACTCGGGTGCACACCCGGCAAACAATACCAGAGTCCGCATGAAAGAGGTTGTCTGGGGTATTGTTCACTTCTGATATAAAAGCAATCTTACCCAATAATGGAAGTGAACCACCTACTGTACAACAAACTTTAGTTTTCATAACGTTAATTTTTATGTAGGTGATGTTTGTGTGTCACCTACCTTGGCAACAAGCGGGACTGACCCAGTGCAAACACAGTGATAATGTCAGCTTGTGTCCTGCAAAACTGACTTCTGCGGACATTGCGTGATGTTCTGAATGATTTTTACATTTTTGCAGCCGATAGATGCAAGTGGCTCTCTGTAATTTGGTAACAAAACCAAAAGATTTGGTAAAAGCCGAACGACCTGGCCATGAAAGTGCCTTCACTTTCATGGCCTTCACCTAGCAAAAGATGTACACACAACAGCGACTTTATGACACAACCATACCAGGGATCTGAGGGATTTAGTGAACACAAGATAGTGTGAACACAAACCAGCCGAGAGGGTGGCAAGAGGGAGCAATCAAACTTGGGTTTGGACCAGGCAATCGAACCAAGTGTGAAAGCACCCTTAGAAAGTCCCAAATATAGTATGATTTTAAAAAGTGTATACTGACAATTCTTTGCTTGTATTCACAGGTGACGCACAATATTCTGAAATCTCATGCTGAAGCCTGGCATATTTATAATGATAAATACAGGAAACTGTATGGTGGAAAAGTGGGCATTGCTCTGAACTCAGATTGGGCTGAGCCGAGGGATCCCTCAAGTGATCAGGATGTAGCAGCAGCTGAGCGTTATCTAAACTTCATGCTGGGGTGGTTTGCTCATCCAATATTTGTAGATGGAGATTATCCAGCGGTACTGAGGGAGCAAATTGAGAAAAAGAAAGAATTGTGTACCCAAGACCTGGCAAGACTCCCTGTCTTCACCGAGGCTGAGAAACAAAGAATTCGAGGCACAGCTGATTTCTTCGGACTAAACCACCAAACATCCCGACTGATTAGTGAGAATTTGACTAGCTGTGATGCTGGGCCAGATAATGTTGGGGACTTCCAGGCTCATATTGACCCTACATGGCCCACTACAGCTTCTGACCAGATCCAGTCTGTTCCATGGGGGCTCCGGCGGTTATTGTATTACATCTTTTTAGAGTACACATCTATTACAAAGGTGCCCATCTATATCACAGGAAATGGAATGCCAACTGAGTATACTGGTGACGGGATCAATGACACTCTGCGTGTTGACTATCTCAAAGCTTACATTAATGAAGCAATGAAAGGTAAGAGTAAAAGGTCAAAAAAAGGGTCTTTTACTATTGCATTTTAACACTAAATGCTGCCATGAAAATAGCCAGAGATGTTGGTTTAGCATTTAACTATAAAAAGTATGTTAACTATTTTTTATTTGTCTAAACAGCTGTGCATTTGGATGATGTTGTCGTTCAGAGGTTTACAGTCCAGTCTCTAATGGATGGATATGAGGGTCCTCCAGGTTACACTCAACGGTTTGGTTTGCACTATGTGAACTTTGATGATCCTGACAGGCCAAGAACCCCTAAAGCATCAGCATACTATTACTCAAAGGTGATTGAGAGAAATGGATTTGCTGAGACTGCTGCAAGCCCTAAGATGCATATCCGTGGAAATCAAGTCGAAAGTAGAAGACTCCCTAGTTTGCCTCCATCTCAAGTGCCTTCAAAATCCAAGGTTGTTTGGGAAAAGTTTTCACCTCAGACCAAATTTGAGAGGCAGCTTTATCACTATGGAACATTTTCAGAGGGATTTCAGTGGGGTGTCTCATCTTCAGCTTATCAAGTTGAAGGTGGCTGGAATGCAGATGGAAAAGGACCAAGTGTTTGGGATACTTTCACTCAGAAACCTGGTAATATCCCAAACAATGCCAATGGCGATGTTGCATGTGATAGCTACAATAAAGTAGATGAAGATCTACACATGTTGAGGGCCCTAAAAGTGAAGACTTACAGATTCTCATTGTCATGGTCTCGGATCTTTCCAAATGGCTATAAATCTTCTCTTAACCAGAAGGGGGTGGATTACTACAACAGGCTCATAGATGGTCTCATAGCAAATAATATCACACCCATGGTGACTCTCTACCATTGGGACCTGCCGCAGGCTTTACAGAATATCAATGGTTGGGACAACACTGAAATGGTTAGCATATTCAATGAATATTGTGACTTCTGCTATGCAACATTTGGAGATAGGGTGAAGTTTTGGATCACCTTTAATGAACCCCAGACGATTGCATGGTTGGGATATGGGCTGGGTCAGATTCCACCTAATGTGAAGCAACCAGGAGATGCTCCATACAGGGTTGCACACAACCTCCTGAAAGCTCATGCACAAGCTTATCACACATATGATGAGAAATACAGGGCATCTCAAGGAGGTCTGGTATCCATTAGTCTGAATGCTGAATGGGCAGAACCCCTGGATGTCAACATCCCTCGAGAGGTGGAGGCTGCTGATCGAGCTCTTCAATTTCAATTAGGCTGGTTTGCACATCCAATCTTCAAGAATGGTGACTACCCTGATGCCATGAAGTGGCAAGTTGGCAACAAGAGTGAACTGCAAGGCTTAAAAGAATCCCGGTTACCTTCTTTTACTAGCCAAGACAAAGCTTTTATCCAAGGAACAGCTGATGTATTCTGCATTAACACATACACTACGAAAGTCATGCGCCATGTGACCAGCAGACTTAATATCGAATCCTATCAGACTGATCAGGACATTGAGAAGGACAATGCAGATAGCTATGAAGATACAGCTGTTAGTGAGCAGAAAGCTGTTGCTTGGGGACTCAGGAGACTTCTCATTTGGTTGAAAGAAGAGTATGGAAATCCTGAGATTTATATTACGGAAAATGGTGTAGCTACAAGCACTGCCTTTACAACAGATGACACTGATCGTATATTCTATTTAAAGACCTATGTTGATGAGGCTCTTAAAGGTATGGTAATAGTCTATTTCATTTGTGTCATCTCAATGTTTAAATTTTCAAAATGTATTTTTGTACTTATATGTGCTCTATTTTTAGCGCACAACCTGGATGGAGTACGTGTTAAAGGATACATTGCTAGTTCACTCATGGACTCCTTTGAGTGGCTGAATGGCTACAATGTCGGCTATGGACTTCACCATGTGGACTTTAAGCATTCAAGTCGGCCAAGAACCCCAAAGCGCTCAGCTCACTTTTACTTCGATATAATAAGAAATAACGGCTTTCCAATCACAGCAGAGGAAGAAATACTATATGGACATTTCAGAGAAGGATTTGAATGGAGCACAGCAACCGCTGCATATCAGGTACAATCCATTTCTTCTTGTTTTTATTAGCATTTCTTCACTCAGAGTATGAGGGTAATGCTCATGCTTTGCTGCATCACCACAGATAGAGGGCGCCTGGAGAGCTGACGGAAAAGGCCTAAGCATTTGGGACAAATTTTCACACACTGATTCAAAGATAACGCAAGATGATAATGGTGACATTGCCTGTGACAGCTACAACAAGATCGAAGAGGATATCAATGTTCTCAAAACACTTGGGGTCAAACATTATCGGTTTTCTATTTCATGGCCCAGAATTCTGCCAGATGGAACAAACAGGAAAATTAATGAGGCTGGGCTCGACTACTATCATAGACTGACAGATGCTCTTTTGGCAGCCAATATCAAGCCACAGGTAAATTATTTCAAAACAATTTGAATGAAAAAAACCTATTTTGGTCATTTCTGACAGTCTATTGATCACTGGCAGGTGACACTTTACCACTGGGATCTGCCACAAGCTCTTCAGGATGTTGGTGGTTGGGAGAATGACACTATTGTTGATAGATTCAGAGACTATGCTGATGTTGTATTTAACAGTCTGGGTGAAAAAATAAAGTTTTGGATCACTTTAAATGAACCCCTAAATGTTGCAGCACATGGATATGGCTATGGAAGCCAAGCACCAGGTATCATTAGCATTAAAAATAACCTTTTCCTGTAATAAAAGTTGCTTAGCTTAACAGTGTTAATAGTTAATAATGCTACTGTCCTGTTCAGGTCTTAGTGATAGTCCAGGCACTGCGCCATATACTGTGGCACATAACCTCATTAAGGCTCATGCTGAAGCTTGGCATTTGTATAATGACCAATATCGTGCTAAACATGGTGGAATGATTAGCCTCACTATGAACTCCGACTGGGCTGAAGCAAGAAACCCATACAAACAAGAAGACGTGGATGCTGCCAGACGTACGATTCAGGTACAGCTTTGTTGTACAGCGATATCTACATTAATTTCTACATGCCACTTCACTTTTTATCTCTTTTAAACAGTTTCAGCTTGGTTGGTTTGCTCATCCCGTGTTCAAAGGAGATTACAGTGATTTAATGAAGGATGTTATTCGAGAAAGAAGTTTGGCAGCTGGCCTACCTAAATCAAGGTAAATACAGACATTTTCTTGTGAGGAATTCACAACTTTGCATGCTTCTAAATGCCTTTACATTTGACAGGCTTCCAGAATTTACCCCTGAAGAAGTAGCAAGAATTAAGGGTACTCATGATTATTTTGGATTCAACCACTACACCTCTGTTTTAGCCTTTAACGTGGACTACGGTGATCAACAGCACATTGAAGCAGACAGGTAACCCTTTAGTTTGAGATGTTTTAGGTCCATGTTTCTGAATTCAAGCATCAGGATTCAAAAAGTTGCCATTTATTCCAGGGGTGCTGGAGCTATTAGGGATCGTACATGGCTAGATTCTGGATCCATCTGGTTGAAAGTAGCTCCTGTGGGATTCCGAAAGATTCTGAATTTCATTAAGGAGGAATATGGAAACCCTCCTCTTTACATTACAGAAAATGGAGTATCAGAACAAGGACCAGAGAATCTGAATGACGTCACCCGAATCTACTACTATGAAAACTATATCAATCAGGCCCTGAAAGGTAAAGATCTTTCCTCTTAAAGATGTCAAAAGGAACATTATTAAATGATTGTTTGCTATAATAGTTTTGCATGTATTTTTTTGTTTAGCATTTTCAGTTATTTGGTGCTAATTGCAGTGTTATTCTTAGCATATATGCTAGATGGTGTGGACATCCGCGGCTACACTGCCTGGTCACTAATGGACAATATGGAATGGGCAGCGGGTTATACTGAAAGATTTGGTCTTTTCTATGTAAATCGGTCAGATCCCAATTTTCCACGTATTCCTAAGAAATCTGTCTGGAGCTATGCTACAATTGTCAGCTGCAATGGCTTCTTAAGCCCAGAAGAACGTCCACATAAATGTGAGGTGCATGAACCTGAAGACGACATCCCAGGTATCTATCTTTCATCCATCCATCTATCCTTCTGACCATCTATCTATCTATCTATCTATCTATCTATCTATCTATCTATCTATCTATCTATCTATCTATCTATCTATCTATCTATTTATCTTTGTATTTTCTTGTTTTTACAGGAATCACTACTTTACCTCCACCTGTTGAGGAACTGTCGGTCAGTTTCTTGGGTTTGGAAGTGTCTGTTTCTAATGCTGAACTAGGTCTTAATGTCCTCTTCAGTCTCACCTTCATCGCTGCCGTCACTGTTATCTTCTTGGTGTTTGGACTTGTCAGGACATCCAAAAAACAAAGACGTCCTGCGGGGGAACATATTGAGCTTGCGAAAGAAGACAAGTTCTAAACATTATACTGTTGTTAATTTAACAGATGCATTTTATTGTAAAATGTGCCACAGATTAATATATTTTATGTACTTAATGACACTCCACTTCTACTTAAACATAATTATATGTTAGCTTGTGTAAATATATTTACAGTTATCAGTAAAATGTTATCTCTGTATAAACTGACTTTACAAACTAAGCCAAATAAATGTATTCAGTTGTTCCATATGTCTCGATTTTACTTGATCAGACATAGCACAGTTTAAAAAGCATTTTGCCAATTCCCTTTCAGCTTTTGCTCATACCGTCAGACAATACAGGCCATAAATCTGACTTTGTGATATAATTTCATATGATAAGCATATAATGAGCACAGAGATTAATGTAATTTTTAGCATAATAGAGAATGGATCTAATTGATTGACAGCCGGGTCAAAAGACTTTCTACGATCAGTGCTGCAGTTACTGAAACTACATTTGCTTTATATTTTAACAATAAGCAGTTCTACCAGAAAGACGTCAGGGGGCAGATAAACCTTGTAACATTTATTGTAAATTGTTTGGATAAATGTAAGTTTGTTACTGTCCTTTTATAAAATCCTTTGGCGTAAGCCCTGTCTGTGGTGCAGAAGTCTGGATGAGCTGGTAGATCCTGCCTGAAGATGAAGGCAGGGCGAAGCCAACCCCCGAGTGGAAACGAGGCCGACCTGGTGGTGGTGGGGAGGATGGAGGGAAACTTCTGCAATGTCACCTGAGTACAGCGAAACAGATTGTTTAGATGGGCTTATATGTAGTCCGCTTGGTCATTATAGGCTGATAATTAAGGTTGGAATAGGCTGAGATAATTATTATGAATGATGTGACATAGCAGAACTATGGCTAAATCTTTCATTTCTTCACCTGGAGATCTCAAAGTGTTAGCAGGAGGGTGAGGGCAGGTTTATTTTCCAGATATTCAGATATCCATACATGCCGAATGCTGAGAACTGATTGATAGTCTGGCACTGAAAAAAAGTCTCTGTGAGATTGTTTTTCAGTGACAGGGTATATGTGGCGAGGGGGCGTGGCCGAGAGCCGTGGGAACGGAGTGAGGCCACCGCGTAAGTGGATACACCTGCGGTGCGCACCTGCCTAGGATCCCACGGTAGGAGCTCTGGACAATAAATGGAGGAACGATGGCAGAGGAAGCCGAAGGAAGGACCGGGCCCGGACATATTTTACTTTCAGTTGGACTGCCGTCAGTTTGTTTTAGTTTAGATGGCAGTCTCCGTGAGGAGCTGCCGTCACAGTTATTAATAAATAATTTAAACCTGCGTCGGTTCTCCGCCTCCTTCTTCCCGGCGGCTAAAGGGCCGTGAACATCATTACAGTATACTTAAAAAAACTTTTCTTCACTTCTGGGAAATAGAATGCCTTTTAGGGATGGCATATCAGTGCATGTCTTATTTCTGCCCTGCTTTTGTCCAATCGTCCATCTTCTTTCATTTTGTTAGCAACAGTCTTTCAACAATACAATCGCTTCCCAAAGGACGTGATCGGGATCACCTTCATTGTTTCTCATTTTAGAACAATGGTCTCAAACTCAATTCCTGAAGAGCCACAGCTCTGCACAGTTTATCTCCAACCACCTCCAACTTACACCTGCTTAATAGTCTTACGTAGACCTGAACACCTTGATTAGTTAGATCAGCTGTATTTGATTAGCGTTGGTGAAAAACTGTGCAGATCTGCGGCCCTCCGGGAATCGAGTTTGAGACCTATGTTTTAGACCATTTCACTCAGATGTTGCGTAATGGGGAAAAAAGGACAATCTTAACTCCCAGCAAAATAAATGCGCAATGACATTCAGTCATCTTCACCATCCAATATGAGAGTCATTGCAAGAAAATTGTTTGCATTACAATTTGTGGCCCACAAAACAAATAACTCATTCTTCCTAAACAATCATGTCCTCTTGAAATGCTGACTTTGGGGACAAGGCAGGGTTTGGCAGTAGCGCAACCCTACCATCATCCAGAGTCAAGTTCAGGCATGCTTGATGAACCAATAAGGTATGTGGATCACTCACAAGACTAAAGCAAGCAGTAAGAACATCCGTAGAGACAGAAGCTTAATATGGGTATAGTTTTATGCTGACTCACTCAAACTCCTTTGAACCCCACATGGCAAGCACAAATAGTAGCCAGATAAACTTTAATATAAAGATGTTTACCAAATCTATTTGCCAGCCTATATATAGCCTATATATTCTATTATATAGCATGCAGGGGTTTTTGTAATTATTAAATAACTGAAGTAGTAGCCCATTTAAATGTCCCCACTGGACCTCATCTTATAGCTTTTTTTCCAGGACAGTCTTGCGCCAAAAATAACTTAAATATGGTAGTTTCACACAGCCAGGTTTTATTGCAGATGTTGTACAGATGGAAATATGCGATGAAGGTCAATGGAAATCTTTGGATTACCAGAGCTATGGAGCATGGTAATAATGCTAGGGGATTTCCAGGAGCTTGTATAATGTTGAGGAAATACAGGAACACAACACATACAGGAACAACAATGGAGTATAGGAGGAGATGATAATCACATGTAGCATCAGCAAAAGCTGGCAGCATGATTCAGAGTCCTATCTGTGAAGGATTCTAGACAGTGAGTCAATGGGAATAGGGTGCTTGTGTTGAGGGTGTTGCAGATTGGGTAATGGTGAACAGGTGCGCATGAACTTAGTACACAGGTGATTGAGACTGGTGATTAGTAAGAGAGCCTGGAGTATCCATGACAAACAGATAATGGCTGTTTTTCAATTCCAAGAACCTAGAGAACGGACTTGCGTTCTTCTGGAGAACGGTCTTGCCAGGTGTCCTCGGAAGAACGAACACAGGAGATCGCGAGGACAGAGAACGCGTCCTTTGAGAAATGAGATGCTGCGTTCTTCCTGATGGTCACGTGACCTTCACACGTTTTAAATGGTAAATTATTTAAACATTAACGTTACAGCATTCATACAACGATTTATTGTTTGTCCCATTTTCAAAATATATACTCTGCATAAAAACATTATAAATATACGATGCACAATATAAATAAAACAGATTTTAATACGAATTTCACCAAACAAACATCCTTAATGTGTATATTCATTTATTAAGATATTCATGGTGATGTTTAGTTTCATTTAGGGAAACACCTGAGGTAAAAAGTAATATCTCTGAACTTTAATAATAAATATGAATAAAATGCTGCGCTTCCCTCCTCCAGTCGCAATGACTTCTGGGACTTCCAGAGCGAGTTCGGTGCTCAAGTCGATATCAAGAACACATCCGGGCAGTTTCAAGTGTCCTCCGTACTTGCAGTCTTGAGTATTGGAACTGAACTTAGGCAGCTGATGATGACGCTGCACGAGAACACGAGGACGCAAGAACGCTGAAGAATGCATATTGAGAAACAGCCAATGGTTGCATCTGAAATTGCATACTTCCATACTATATAGTACGCTAAAATCAGTATGCAAGCCAAGTAGTATGTCCGAATTCATAGAATTCGAAAATCAGTATGCTAGATGTACCCGCATGACCTTCTACTTTCAGCAAGATTCTGAAGTGCGCATCGAATGGACTCTATGCCACATGATGCCCTGCAAGAGATTTCATGAATGGGAGTGACGCGACGCAACTTATGCTGTATTCATTCTGTATTCATACTTTTCCAACAGCCGGGTAGTACGTTTAAATTTAAATGCAATGCCTATTGAGTAGTAGGCAGTTTCAGATGCAGTTGATATTTCTGCCTAAAACCCCGTTGTAAACAATGATTTAACTTTGTTGAAAGAAGAGGTTTTATAGCAAATTAAAACCTGTAACCCTTAGTTACAGTCATCAGGACCAAAGGGTGTGCAGAACATTTTATCCAAGCCTCCTGATGAAGAGCTAGAAGGTTCAACTAAACCAGTGGTTTTCAATTCCAGTCCTCGCCCTTCCTGCCCTGCACATTTTGTATGTCTTCCTTACTTGACACACCTGATTAAGATCATTAGCTCATTAGCAGAGAGATCCATGAACTGATTCCTGTGTGACAAATAAGAGAGACATACAAAATAAAATGGGGCCCGGAAACCGGAATTGAAAAACCACTGCACTAAACTGACTCTATTAACTATAGGTCTCAAACTCAATTCCTTGAGGGCCACAGCTCTGCACAGTTTTGCTCCAACCCTAATTAAACACAGCTGATCCAACTAATCAAGGTGTTCAAGACAACTAGAGACTTTAAAGCAGGTGAGAGTCAGAGGTGGTTGGAGTTAAACTAAGCAGAGCTCCAGACATCCAGGAATTGTGTTTGAGACCAATGCTATAGGCCAGTGGTTCTCAAACTGTGGTACGTGTACCACTACTGGTACGCAGGCTTCCTTCTAGTGGTACGCGGAGGAATGAAATATGTCTTGTACATGCTTCACACATTTCCAAGTTTACCAAAAATGATGTATATAATATGCCATATATGACATATAGCCTATATTTCTGAGGTAATCTGCCATGATCTTTCTAACTGTGCAGTTGTAGCTGCTTTACTGGGCCTACTACGCTACTGTATTTCAATACTACTCGTTTTGGTGGTACTTGGAGAGACAAATTTTTTCTAAGGTGGTACTTGATGAAAAAAGTTTGAGAACCACTGCTATAGGCTATAGGTCTTAAACTCGATTTCTGAAAGGCCGCAGCTCTGCACAGTTTGATCAAACCAAGCTGATCCTACTAATCAAGGTGTTCAAGTCTATTAAACTAGAGACTATTAAGCAGGGGAGAGTCAGAGGTGGTTGGAGCTAAATTGTGCAGAGCTGTGACCCTCCAGGAATTAAGTTTGAGACCACTGCTATAAACCACAGGTGTCAAACTCGGTTCCTGGAACCCTAAATAACCATAATTATACACACCTGATCAAACTAATTAAGTGCTTTAGGCTTGTTTGATGCATACAGATGGGTGTGTTGAAGCAGGGCTGGAACTGGAACCTGCTTTAGACTGAGGGGGCTGTCACCCTCTAGTGGCCAGAGTGAAAAAAAGCCAGAGACTGATCTCTCAGTTATTTATCTTTATGTTGTTCTTGGCTCCCTGTGCCCTCAACATTGAGCCTGAAAGTGACAGAGGGTGTTTTATTTGCTTTAAACAGAGAAGCTCAAATGCTCTGTGACAATTCACTTTAGAAATTGACATTGAACTCAGCCGACCACATTCTCTTAGTGGCTACATTTTTCACACTTGAACATCCATGCAACATTTTAAATCAGTTCAGTTTAATTCAGATCAATTTAATGCAAATGTCACTACTGAAGGCAAACCCACTGGATGATCCACAGGATGGCGATGTAACACCACAATTTTATTTGTCAATATTCATGCTAGCTTGTTTCTAAGACCGCTTCTCTTCTCCATTTACATGACATCACTTGGGTCTATCATTCCTATGTCTATAACTATGCCAACCAACTCTACCTTTCATTCCAGCCCAATTTATCTATTCATCAAATAAAGGTATTAAATAAAAAAAATCTTACAGATCAACTGAATGCTTCATTAAAAAGCTGACACATTGTGTCCTGTTAATCCATCCATAAGCTACCATAACCACCTTAATGTCACTCTAGTACAAAGTACTTTGAGATTGATTTTATCAGACGGTTTGTTAGATAAGATTTAATGTTTTGCACGGTGAATATATTGCTGTCTTCTGTAATTTCCCTTACGCTCTTGATTTTATTACAACTTTTGTTTATCACAATAACTTCTAATGAAGCATGACTTCAAGCTTTATTCAAACGGACAGCAGGGACTGCTTTAAAGGTAAAACATTTTTAATAAACAAACTGTTGAAATGAGAGAAAAAAATGTTTTGAGGCTATATAATGTTAAAGTGTTATTTGCAGCCCAGTGTTTCTAAATGACTACTATTCTTACTCTATAGCAAACTTATCTTAGTCCAGAGTCTATATGATGAAAACTTAACGACTACCATAAATTGTACCACTAGAGTTGACCTGTGACTCTGATATAGGTATGTCTCTTTCTAAGATTAGCAGTGGTTATAAAGAGCCTTGAGCACTGCATTTCTTTGCAACACTCTCATGATGAAGATCCTAGGGGGATTTCTTTCTCTGGGTGTGTTGGCTATTTTCTGGAGCTACATTAATGCAGATGAACAGGAGTTCATGCTACTTGCGGGTCCTCTGACCACCAGCCAGAATTTACCTTCAGAGGAACAATATGTGTTTAACTGTAGAGGTCCACTGCCACAACAATCCAAAGACTACTTCTTGTACCTTCAAAGGAGAGGGGTGACCAACTTCAAGGTTCTCCTGTCTTGGTCTCATATTCTTCCTACAGGTGATGCCAACCAGCCACATGAAGAAACTGTGATGTGCTTTAAGACGCTTGTACAACAGCTGACTGAATCAGGCATCAAACCTCTGCTGGTTCTCCATCGTTCTGCAGTACCAGAACTCTTCAGAGCCAAATATGGAGGCTGGGGGAATCCATTGCTAGTGCAGATTTTTGAGCAGTATGCAGGATTTGTGTTCAGCACATTTAGGGATCACGTTGACACGTTCGTCACATTCAGCCACCTGCATGAGCTACAACATGAAGAACTTCAAAATGCTCTCCAGTCCCATGAAAATGCTTACAAAGTCTGCCATCAACAGTTCAAAGGTAAGATATATGAACTCTTATGCAGAAATAAACTGTGGGTATGAGCTCTATCACTAGGGCTGGTGTCTTTTTAGTAGGTCCACGTTTTACCTGAAGCGTCCATATTGATATCTCAAACTTAATGTCATGAGGTACTCTTTTGCATTGTTTAGGTACTAATATGTATCAATATGGAGACTCAGGTACAAATGTGTATCTTTTGAAAAGTTACTTCCCTAGTGATAGCTCGCATACCTTTATATTTGACAGTGTGTACATAAAACAAATAAGGATTAGTTGTCAAGGGCTAACAGTAACTCTGCACTGCTAAAAAATCCAGCTAAAACCAGCTTAGGCTGGTTGGCTAGTTTTAGCTGGTCGACCAGCCTGGTTTTAGATGGGTTTTGGCCATTTCCAGGCTGGTTTCCAGCCATTTCCTTAGCTGGTCAGGCTGGAAAATTACCAGCCAAATCCAGCTAAAACCAGCTTGACCAGCCTGGTTTAAGCTGGATATAGCTGGTTTTGACTGGACTCCCAGCTTGGCTAGGCTGGTCAAGCTGGTTTTAGCTGGTCATCTCCCAGCCTGACCAGCTAAGACCAGGCTGGAAATGGCTGGAAACCAGCCTGGAAGTGGCCAAAACCCCTCTAAAACTAGCCTGGTCAACCAGCTAAAACCAGCCAACCAGCCTAGACTGGTTTAAGCTGGATTTTTCAGCAGGGTGGAGGTTCTGAGCTCAGTTTAATTCGCACAGTTTGAAGAAAAACCACACTAGTGAAACAACAACTAGACAATGGTTTGAATCCTGCTTGTAGTGGAGAGGTTAGACTAGTAAGGGTGACACTTGTGGACAATGGTGGCCAGATAGTAGGAGCTATGTTATCAAACTTCACTCTCCTGGCCTCAAGAGGCTAACCAGCTAGTAACACTTGAGGCTGTATCCTGGTTATATCTGCCTCCCATATTAGAAATGCTGGTGCAAATCCTGCTTGCATTTGTGGCAAACGTCAAACAGCCAAAATCGAGTAACAAAGTATGGCTAAAACAAAGTTTGTTTTGAGTTCATTTTTGGCAGTTCAAAACAGCTCACCAATGCAAATTTTTGGTAAAATAATTTTAGGTTTTAAAGACTTATACAGGTCAAACAGGAGAACCACATCAACCACAACCACATCGAGTTAGCAACATGAATAAACTGGAGGAGAGAGTAGCAGAATCAATCCACCTGTACAATCACTCTGTCAGAAAGTCGCGCCACATCTTTTAAAGTTCTAAACATTGTTCCATTTGGTGTCTTTTTGCAGCAAATAGAAACAAAGTAAAGGTATGAAAGGCTAGAAAAGGCGGTTTGTTTATGTTCATGAAACTTTTATTCTATCCCAGCTGCCAAAATTGTAGTGATTAGGAGTATACATGAACACTTTTACAACCCTGGGTAACACTTTATTTTGATGGTCCACTTGACTATTAGTAGACTGTCTGCTTAATAGCTGTTGATACTGCTCCTTCGACAGACATATAACTGACTATAAGATGCTTTGCAAGTACATGTCAGCTAGCACTAACCCTAACCCCAACCCCAACCTAACAGTCTAGTTATAATCTAATGAGAATTAGTTGACATGTAGATGCAATGTAACAAACGGACCATCAAAATAAAGGGTGACCCAACCCAGACTACTGCAGTGCAGGTGTGTATAGCGTACCTCAGCCTTTTCAAACTTCTTTTTGCTCCCAGTGACAGCGTTTAAACCTTTATTCCTGGGTGTAAAAAAAAAAAAAAAAAACTTTAATAGGCTGTACCAACACACACATTTCAAAAGATATAGAATTATTGTATTCAAAGGGTATATTCACATAGCATCTGACTTCAATAGCGTAGTTAATTTGTACAACTAGGCTGTCACTTATTATGATGCTTATTTGGTTTTCAGGGCTTCGTTTGTCTCTTGGAATCAGAGCTAGTCATGCTACATCCATTTATCAAATGGGATCAAAAATTATGGTAAAAGCTAAATCTGATTATCATGTACATTGTTGGTCAATGGTTAATATTATGTAGTTTATCAAATACTTCTCTTATCACATTTTCAGACACATGTGGATTTCCTCTCAGTGCACATGCAGTTCAACTGCAAAATGCAGACAGCTCTTACTGAGGAATTGAGAAAAGTACAGGTAAGTGGCTTATCTGGCCCAGCAAGGATTATATAATCATCTTCACAATAGATCAACCTAGTAATTAGCCATAAGATTTCATAAGACTTCATAACTCAGCTGGTTTTTAATACTGAAATACTGCTTAAATTGCATTATGACATTTTTCAAGGACACTGAAATGGTATTTGATAATCTTTGCAGATAGTCAGCGGTCAAAAGTCCCTCCTTATTTATCAGCTGACAGTGAATGATTGTGATGGATATGAACATGATTTCCAGCCACTTACTGTAGTTCTTGGAGGTAAGCGTTAGCATAACTAATGCATCCAAATGCTGCTGCTCATGAAAATAAAAAACAGTCGCTAACCTACTCTTATTAATGCCAGTTTTACAGAACAAAGATTATAAAATCATAGGCTGTGACATCACACATGTTTTTGAGAAGCTAGATTATGAAGAAACACCCAGAAGGTAATTCTGAGATCAAAATCATACATATTTACAGTTAGAACACTTACTGTTATTTCACATATACAACAGTTACTGTTATACAAAAAGTATGATCTCTTTTAGTCTGCAGAAAGAAGATGCTATGTCTGTCTTCAATCAGAAATCAGCTTCTGCATTCTCATATCAGAAGGTTTGGGAGAAATTCAAAACTCAGACTGAAGCTGAGCGGGACCAGTTCCTCAGTGGTTCCTTCCCAGTTGATTTTGAATGGTCCGTCTCCAGTGAGAGTTTCAAAGTCGAAGGTGGATCAGCAGAACACGGGAAGGGTGAAACCATATGGGACCGTTTTAACCATGAGGCCGGGGTCAACGAATCCATTTTGGGCTGTGATAGTTATCACAAGGTGGACTATGATGTGTATCTTCTTAGAGGCATGATGGCACCAAATTATCAGTTCTCAATTTCTTGGGCTCGCATTTTTCCCACTGGACGCAAAGAAAGTTTTGTTGAAAAGGGGGCTGCTTATTATGATAAGATGATTAATACACTCCTGCAATCAGGAATCGAGCCCACTGTTACCCTGCATCACTGGGACCTTCCCCAAGCTCTACAGGAATCAGGAGGCTGGATTAATGACTCCATTGTTGAAGCTTTCAAAGAGTTTTCTGACTTCTGCTTCTCTCGTTATGGAGACAGGGTCAAAACATGGGTCACCTTTGGCAGTCCTTGGGTAGTGAGCAATTTGGGATATGGAACAGGCGTATATCCTCCAAGCATTAAAGACCCAGTATCTGCCTCTTACAAGGTGTGTATGTCAGTATAAGGAAGTACCAAATATTGTATAATTTTTTGTACATAATGCCAATTTCTTTCTGGTATTTACAGGTGACGCACAATATTCTGAAATCTCATGCTGAAGCCTGGCATATTTATAATGATAAATACAGGAAACTGTATGGTGGAAAAGTGGGCATTGCTCTGAACTCAGATTGGGCAGAGCCGAGGGATCCCTCAAGTGATCAGGATGTAGCAGCAGCTGAGCGTTATCTAAACTTCATGCTGGGCTGGTTTGCTCATCCAATATTTGTAGATGGAGATTATCCAGCGGTGCTGAGGGAGCAAATTGAGAAAAAGAAAAAATTGTGTGACCAAGACCTGGCAAGACTCCCTGTCTTCACCGAGGCTGAGAAACAAAGAATTCAAGGCACAGCTGATTTCTTCGGACTAAACCACCAAACATCCCGACTGATTAGTGAGAATTTGACTAGCTGTGATGCAGGGCCAGATAATGTTGGGGACTTCCAGGCTCATATTGACCCTACATGGCCCACTACATCTTCTGACCAGATCCAGTCTGTTCCATGGGGGCTCCGGCGGTTATTGTATTACATCTTTTTAGAGTACACATCTATCACAAAGGTGCCCATCTATATCACAGGAAATGGAATGCCAACTGAGTATACTGGTGACGGGATCAATGACACTCTGCGTGTTGACTATCTCAAAGCTTACATTAATGAAGCAATGAAAGGTAAGAATGAAAGGTAAAAAAACAGGGGCCTCATGTATCAACGCTGCGTACGCACAAAAACTTTGCGTACGCCAGGTTTCACGCTCAGAATCTCTCACGTTTGGATTTACTAACAATGAACTGAACGTGGGAATGTGCACAGCTCCACGCCAGCTTTATAGCTGGCGTACGCACATTTTTTGTGCGTGTCTGTTTTATTTCCATTGGCGACTCCTAGAGGCAGTTGTGTTAAATTCCTGTATATAAGGTTTCCATACCATACAGTTGACCAGCTAAACATTAAAGCACAATTTGCAGCGGTCGCCTGTTTTCCCAATGTAATCTGAGCTATCTACTGCACGCACATTGCTATAAAAACACTGAAGATGAATTTCCATGCGTAAATCAGAAACATTTCCATTTAATAAATGTGCAAATAAAATATGATGCACAAACTTATTGATGATTCCTACTTGTCTTTCTCGTGATAAATAGTAGGCAAAATCTGATATGTAGCGGGGGAAAAAAGAAGAAAGATGCTCAAGACTGTTAAGGGCGTTGCAACATTTTACAGATATAAACCACACTATTTCTTTTTTAATTCACTCAGTCCAATGTTCAGACCCAACTGAGTTAACCGCATCAGCTAAACTCTCCCACTCTATTTTTTTCTTTTGCTGTTAATTCCGGAGAACAAACTTGCAAATAACACCGCTTTTCTCCGGTCTACCTCCGAAAGCAGCACCTCCAATTCACATTCTGTTCAAAGTTTCTCTTTTTGCTTGCTTTTGCCATTGCTTTTTCGTTGGGTTTTGCCAAAGAAGAGTCATTAGCATATTCATACGAGGGAGGAGGCAGGGAGGGGTTTTGTGCTCGTGCATGTTGCGCTCAGTTTCACGTTCATTCAGATGTACAAAAGAATATGCGTGAGATTCGGCGTACGCAGTGTTTCATACATCTGAATTTTTTTCTGCGTACGCACATTTACAGCTTTGTGCGTACGCAATGTTTTAGTAAGATTTCCACGCAAGTCTTTGTACATTAGGCCCCTGGTCTTTACTATCATGTTTTAACCTGCCATGAAAATTGCAAGATATGATGGTATGGCATTAAAAATAAAATCAAGTTTACTATTTAAATTATATTAACTATCTTTTTTGTGTCTAAACAGCTGTACATTTGGATGATGTTGTCGTTCAGAGGTTTACAGTCCAGTCTCTAATGGATGGATATGAGGGTCCTCCAGGTTACACTCAACGGTTTGGTTTGCACTATGTGAACTTTGATGATCCTGACAGGCCAAGAACCCCTAAAGCATCAGCATACTATTACTCAAAGGTGATTGAGAGAAATGGATTTGCTGAGACTGCAGCAAGCCCTAAGATGCAAATCCATGGAAATCAAGTCGAAAGTAGAAGACTCCCTAGTTTGCCTCCATCTCAAGTGCCTTCAAAATCCAAGGTTGTTTGGGAAAAGTTTTCACCTCAGACCAAATTTGAGAGGCAGCTTTATCACTATGGAACATTTTCAGAGGGATTTCAGTGGGGTGTCTCATCTTCAGCTTATCAAGTTGAAGGTGGCTGGAATGCAGATGGAAAAGGACCAAGTGTTTGGGATACTTTCACTCAGAAACCTGGTAATATCCCAAACAATGCCAATGGCGATGTTGCATGTGATAGCTACAATAAAGTAGATGAGGATCTACACATGTTGAGGGCCCTAAAAGTGAAGACTTACAGATTCTCATTGTCATGGTCTCGGATCTTTCCAAATGGCTATAAATCTTCCCTTAACCAGAAGGGGGTGGATTACTACAACAGGCTCATAGATGGTCTCATAGCAAATAATATCACACCCATGGTGACTCTCTACCATTGGGACCTGCCGCAGGCTTTACAGAACATCCATTGGGACAACACTGAAATGATTGGCTTATTCAATGAATATTGTGACTTCTGCTATGCAACATTTGGAGATAGGGTGAAGTTTTGGATCACCTTTAATGAACCCCAGACGATTGCATGGTTGGGATATGGGCTGGGTCAGATTCCACCTAACGTGAAGCAACCAGGAGATGCTCCATACAGGGTTGCACACAACCTCCTGAAAGCTCATGCACAAGCTTATCACACATATGATGAGAAATACAGGGCATCTCAAGGTGGTCTGGTATCCATTAGTCTGAATGCTGAATGGGCAGAACCCCTGGATGTCAACATCCCTCGAGAGGTTGTGGCTGCAGACCGAGCCCTTCAGTTCCAACTAGGTTGGTTTGCACACCCCATATTTAAAAATGGTGACTACCCTGAAGCCATGAAGTGGCAAGTTGGCAACAAGAGTGAACTGCAAGGCTTGAAGGAATCCCGCTTACCTCATTTTACTGACCAAGAAAAAGCCTTTATCCAAGGAACAGCTGATGTATTCTGCATTAACACATACACTACCAAAGTCGTGCGCCATGTGACCAGCAGACTTAATATCGAATCCTATCAGACTGACCAGGATATTGAGAAGGACAAGGCAGATGGCTCTGAAAATACAGCTGTTAGTGAGCAGAAAGCTGTTGCTTGGGGACTCAGGAGACTTCTCATTTGGTTGAAAGAAGAGTATGGAAATCCTGAGATTTATATTACGGAAAATGGTGTAGCTACAGGCACTGCCATTACGACAGATGACACTGATAGAATATTCTACTTGAAGACCTATGTTGATGAGGCTCTTAAAGGTATAGTTGCATTGTTCATGTAAACCAATCATAAACATACATTTTTGAGATTTGTACACAACTGCCAAATATTTACCCCTGCAACATAAGACTGGTTTTGTGTCCCAGGGTCAGAGATATATTGTATAATATTGACAAACTGTAAATCGTTTATATTTGCTCTCACTTTAGCACACAATTTGGATGGAGTACGTGTTAAAGGATACATTGCTAGTTCTCTCATGGACTCCTTTGAGTGGCTAAATGGCTACAATGTTGGCTATGGACTTCACCATGTGGACTTTAAGCATTCAAGTCGACCAAGAACCCCAAAGCGCTCAGCTCACCTCTACTTTGATATAATGAGAAATAATGGCTTTCCAATGCCCGTGGAGGAAAAAATGCTATATGGACATTTCCGAGAGGGATTTGTATGGAGCACAGCAACCGCTGCATATCAGGTACAATTCGATTTGTATTTAGAATCATTATCATGTACTTGCTCAGAGATAAAGAGAAAATATTGTATGCAATGCTACATCACCGCAGATAGAGGGCGCCTGGAGAGCTGATGGAAAAGGCCTAAGCATTTGGGACAAATTTGCACACACTTCTTTAAAGATATCCCAAGATGAAAATGGTGACATTGCCTGTGACAGCTACAACAAGATCGAAGAGGATATCGATAATCTCAAAACACTGAGGGTCAACCACTATCGATTTTCTATTTCATGGCCCAGAATTCTGCCAGATGGAACAAACAGAAAAATAAATGAGGCTGGGCTCAACTACTATCACAGACTGATAGATGTTCTCTTGGCAGCCAATATCAAGCCACAGGTAAACTATTTCATAACACAATAGAAATATAGACAAATATTTCACTCATTTCTAACAGTCTGTTGATCAACTTGAACTGGTAGGTGACTCTGTACCACTGGGATCTGCCACAAGCTCTCCAGGATGTCGGTGGCTGGGAGAATGACACTATTGTTGATAGATTTAAAGACTATGCTGATGTTGTATTTAACAGTCTAGGAGACAAAGTAGAGTTTTGGATTACTATAAATGAACCCTACAATGTTGCAATGGTTGGACATGGCTATGGAAGTGCAGCACCAGGTATAATTCTCATTAAAAAGAAACCTTTTCCACATACAAAATATGCTTAGCTCATCACTGTTAATAGTTAGTAATGCAATGGCTGTTCTGTTTAGGTATAACTTTCAGACCAGGCACTGCGCCATATATTGTGGCACACAACCTTATTAAGGCTCATGCTGAGGCCTGGCATCTGTATAATGATAAGTATCGTGCAAAGCACGGTGGGATTGTTGGCATCACTATAAACTCTGACTGGGCTGAACCAAGAAATCCATACAAACAGGAAGACGTAGATGCTGCCAGGCGTGTGGTTCAGGTATAGTTTTGTTGTTATGCAATTTCTACATCAACGTTTCATGAATATGTCTTTAAATATGTACATATGTAATGCCAAAGTTAAGTCATTTCACTCGTTGGCCATTTATGAAATGCCTCTCGGACATACAACTGCAAGTGCCTTGAATGAGGAAGCATCATTTCCTTGAACGGGGAAACATCATCTCACCAAAACCCTTTGTCAACCTTATGATTAAATTTCCTTTTTGTAATCACCAATAAAATTCAACAACAACTGTCTTCACAACTTCATTTCTAAACATTCAAATCAAATTTTAAAAATTCAGGTTGCCCAAGCTAATACGCAATCGCGCTTTAAAGGAATGTGATCCCGACACCAACCTCCTTTATATCAGTTTCTGGAGGACACGCTCGTACATCATCTTTCAATCAAGCTATTTACAACTGTAAGAATGTGTTATACATGAATAATGCCTCATCCAATTGCTTCTTCTTCTGCAACTTAATCCTGATGGCAAATCTTTTCCCAAAATGACAGTGACATGTTTGTGGGTGTTCAAGTTGCATTTGAATGGTGGAAGCAGGAATTCATGAGGTCACATAGGACAGACTTTACCTTGCGTATAATTCATAAAGATTACATTTTTTTTAAAAGTAGAAATTTCAAGCTTTACCTACATTTCTTATATCTTTGAGGCAAGTATTTGCTGATTCCAGCATACTTGTTGACCCCAGGAAGGTTCATAACAATGAAGCTGCAGAAACACAAGTCATCAAAGCACGAGTCTGGCCAGTCCCCTGCTCCAGGGAATTGTCAGTCTATAGCACAGGTGTCAAAGCTAGTTCCTGTAAGGCCGGAGCTCTGCACAGTTTAGTTTCAATCCTAATTAAACACACCTGATCAAACTATTTAAGTCCTTCAGGCTTGTTTGAAACCTACCGGTAAAGCTGCGGTCACACTTGAGTTTAAGCGTGCGAAATTCTGTCGTACGGCACTGTGAAAAAAGGTGGGATTAAACAAGATGATTAGATACTTAAAAAAGCGAGAGATTGGTCCATATTTTACATTTCTGTCCAGAGGTCGTGTTTTTATCCTTGATTGGTCTCACACAGTGAAGTGATGCGATTTCACAGGTCAGAGTTCACCAAGCTTGAACTCTATAACACAGCGAACTGCGAAACTTGTCGCACGAGCTTGCATTTCCAGTCTGACGCATTAACGTGCGTATTAATGGAAGTCTATGGGGAGAAAAGTACAATGTGACTGCAGCTTATGTGTGTTGAAGCAGGGTTTGAACTAAACTGTGCAGAGCTGCGGCCCTCCAGGAACTAGCTTTGACACCTGTGATCTATAGTGATCAATTATTGGCTCCTTTACTAAAAGACGAGGCTCCCTTTACAAGCTAACAATGAAGCTGCAGAAACTGTCGTTAAAACACAAGTCTGGACCAGGGCCCTCCCCCAGTAAATTGTCAGTTTATAGCACATGTGTCTAAGCCAATTCCTTAAGGGCTGCAGCTCTCCACAGTTAAGTTTCAACTTTAATTAAACACACCTGATCAAACTAGTTGAGTCCTTCAGGCATGTTTGAAACCTACAGGTAAGTGTGTTGAGGCAGGGTTGGAACTAAACTGTGCAGAGCTGCAGCCCTCCAGGAACTGGCTTTGACACCTGTGCTATAGACTGACAATTCTATGAGGGAGGCGCCCTGTGATCAATGATTGGCTCCTTTACTAAAAGACGAGGCTTTCTTCACTAGAACAGCCATATTGACTGTTACATTCTTCCCTATGAAAAACTATACAAGTTACACGTCTTGTGTATTCTATAGTTTTTGATAATGTACCACTGCTTTTTTGTCCCTCTAAACAGTTTCAGCTTGGTTGGTTTGCTCATCCAGTGTTCAATGGAGATTACAGTGATTTAATGAAGGATATTGTTCGAGAAAGAAGTCTGGCAGCTGGCCTACCTAAATCAAGGTAAATATGGATATTATTTTTCTCAAGACTTTGGATGCTTCTAAATGACTTAACATTTTCATTTTACATTTGACAGGCTTCCAGAATTTACCCCAGAAGAAGTAGCAAGAATTAAAGGTACTCATGATTATTTTGGATTCAACCACTACACCACTGTTTTAGCCTATAATTTTGACTACAAGGATCTCCAGCACTATGATGCAGACAGGTAACATTTTAGTTGTAACTGTTTCTGGCACACTTTGCTTGGTTTACAAGCATTCGTATTACAATACTGCCTTCTATTTCAGAGGTGTAGGAACTGTTACGGATCGTACATGGCTAGATTCCGGATCCTTTTGGCTGAAAGTAACTCCTGTGGGATTCCGAAAGATTCTGAATTTCATTAAGGAGGAATATGGAGACCATACTATTTACATTACAGAAAACGGGGTGTCAGAACGAGGGCCAGTCAATTTGAATGACATCCCCCGAATCCACTACTATGATAACTATATCAATCAGGCCCTGAAAGGTAAAGATTTTTTTCCCCTTTGAGATGTAATTTAAGACAGCATTCATTTTCAGTTATCATTTTCAGTTAACTCTTGAATAAATTTTATTCTTTAGCATATATGCTGGATGGTGTGGACATCCGTGGTTACGCTGCCTGGACATTAATGGACAATCTGGAATGGGCAACAGGTTTTGATGATAGATTTGGCCTCTTTTATGTCAATCGATCAGATCCCAATTTACCACGTATTCCTAAGAAATCTGTTTGGAACTATGCTACTATAATCAACTGCAATGGCTTCATAAGCCCAGAAGAACGTCCACATAAATGTCAGGTCCATGAACCTGAAGACGACACTCCGGGTATCTATCTTTCATCCATCCATCTATCTTTCTGACCATCCATCTATCTGCTCATTCATCCATCTCTATATCTGTCTATCTATCTATCTATCTATCTATCTATCTATCTATCTATCTATCTATCTATCTATCTATCTATCTATCTATCTATCTATCTATCTATCCATGAATTCTTCCATCCACCCATACATCTCTCTATCCACTCATCCATCCATCATCCGTTCATCTATCCATCTCTCTATCTGTCCATCAAACCATCTTTTCAACTATCCATTTATCTATCTTTCTGTCTTTCTATCCATCTGTCAATCCATCCATCTTTCTGACATTCCATCTATCTGCTCATTCATTCATTCATTCATTCATTCATTCATTCATTCATTCATTCATTCATTCATTCATTCATTTATTCATTCATTCATTTGCCTGTCTACCTATCTGTCTGTCCATAATTCCATTTTTCCATCTATCTATCTATCTATCTATCTATCTATCTATCTATCTATCTATCTATCTATCTATCTATCTATCTATCTATCTATCTATCTATCTATCATCTGTCTCTCTGTCTATCCATCCATCCATCTTTCTATCCATCTATCCATTCATCTATCTTCCTGTCTGTCTATCCATCCGTTAATCCATCCATATTTCTGACCATCCATCTATCTGCTTATTCATTCATAAATCTATTCATCCATCATCCTTCCTTCAATCCATCATCTTATTCATCTGTCAGTCTGTCTGTCTGTTTAATCACCCATCTATATGCTCATCTATCTATCTATCTATCTATCTATCTATCTATCTATCTATCTATCTATCTATCTGAAAAATAATTTTCTTCTTTTTTTTACAGGAATTACTACTATACCTCCACCTGTTGAGGAACTGTCGATCAGCTTCTTGGGTTTGGAAGTGTCTGTTTCTGATGCTGAACTTGCTCTTAATGTCCTCTTCAGTCTCTCTATTATTGCTGCCGTCACTGTTATCCTCTTGGTGTATGGACTTGTCAAGGCCTCCAAAAAACAAAAACATCCTGCAGGGGAATACATTGACCTTGAGAAAAAAGACAAGTTCTGAACATTATTCTGTAGTTAATTTCACAGTATGATACGTTTTGCTGTAGTGGAATGTTTTTTGAAAATGAATACTATTCATAGCATTCAATTATTTGGTTAGATTTAACTCCCTCAGAAGCTATGTACTATAGTATTTACAAAACTGAAAATTTAAGTTATTACATCTTAATTTCACTATGTACCATCAGGAAATATTGAAGTATGAACATGGTGACACTCTGCTTTGAAACATTATTATATAATGTTAACCTCCTTATTCTTCTATATATTGTTATTTTCCAATTGCATAAGCCTACTTTGCTAGTCTTTTTAATGTGTTCATTTGATTGTTGTTGGTTTTGCCTATGCGGTAAATATTACCTTTGTAAGTGCAACAGTCAATTAAATTCATAGAATTTTTATATACTTCTCACTTTTACCTGATCCAATATAACACAGTTTAAAATAACAATTCTCCAATGCTATCACCGAAAAATACTAGCCATAACACGTTCACTGTGATGTAAATTAACATGATAAACATATGCAGAGAGATGCATTTAAACAAGACATAGAGTGGATTTGTATTTACCCGATTGCCAGGTCATAAGACTGTCAGTATAATTGGATAATGAGATACTAAAGATTCATATCAGTGCTGCAATAACTTAAACACACACATTTGCTCTTTATCTTAACAATAATAATTTACTTTAGCTTGTAACCTCTGAGGGGAGGGGGTGGGGTTGTGTTTTAGCAAAAACACACAAAGATAACAGATGTTACAAAATATATGTGATAGATCTTTGCTTAGTCAGATAATGCAAACAAAAAAAATGCAGACGGATACAATTAATGCAGTTTGTTTTAAAGCAAAGTTCACTGAAAACTGATTTTGCATTTACGACTGCTTTGACAAGATAAACTGATCATTATTACGCCCATATTTATTATTTAGTCTACAGTTTATTTGTTTTATACAGAAAAATCTTATTTACAGGATTTTTAATGTGCAGATTAATGGATATAGACCAAGTGTGCCGCAAGCCTGCGTTTGAGTGAAGGTCTCGGCCGTTAGATCGCCCCCTGGGGGCTGGCTGCAGTACAAGTCATAAAGCCCGCCTCCTCCGTGTTAATGAAGGAGACTTGAGCCCAAATAAAAAAATTAATTACACTTGCAATAAAATGTGTCGAAAGATGGTTCTGGTCGATTAAGGCACTGATTATTGTGCTGAAATAGGTGCAGATCCTCATTTTTGTAAACAGTTTGTTTTTAGCAGTAATTTAATGCTGGGCGTGTCATCGTGATTAACAGCAGTGATTGACAGTTTCTCAAAGCAGCGCGTCTGAGCTTCGGTAGAAGACTGAAGTGTTATTATTCGATTTCTGTGATATTTTACTATGACAAAATGAGTTCAGCAGTAAACTACAGTTTCTGACATACATGATCTGGTGGAACACTGTTTATTCGCTAAGGTCAGAGCTTTTTTCGGGCTTTATTAGTTTGCTAATAAACGCCTAGCCACCCAGATAGCAAAATACACTGGGGCCAGTTCTTGCCTGGCGGAGACTTACCCCTCAGACTGACTACCTCTGCTGGACCTACTCCGGATGCCTGGACTCACTGCCCGATTCCAGCCTGAGTCAATTGAGCCAGATGCGGCGGGCGAGCGAGCAGGTGCTGCCGCATGCGAGCCGGAATCAGCCCGCGACGCCGCGCGCGACTAGGTTATGCGCTGATGCCTGGAGCTGGCGCGATTGAATCTTCATTATATAAAACCCTCACATTTGTTAACGTTATTACACCCATTTTTGTTGATATAACAACAAACGCATGCTACTATGTGAACGCAAAGTGTATCACTGAGTTTAACCTTTGAATAAAGATGCAAACAGCATAGCAATTATTTAAATAAAGGACAAAATAAATAACAATAAACCTGTATCGATTGCACAAGTATTAAATAATAATAATAATAAATACGAAAATGACAATAAAACTGCACAATAAAATAAACCCATTTAAGTACGGGGTATACAGGAGATCGTTAGCAGTAATTCTCTTTGTGTTTAAATAATAATCTCCACTTTGATCTCCTGTAAGGTTATTTGAACTTGCTTTATAGGACGTCTCTGCATTTTAAGTTTTGGCATGTTATTAAGTGATCTACTGAATGTGCTGTTATAAATCATTATAAGGTTCTTGAAATCGAATCTTATATAACCTAATAGAGCTGTAAATGTTAGATATTATTTATTTACATCATTTACTGTTGGCGTTTTATTTGAACACTCCAGCTAACATTAAAAAGAATGTAAATTCCTCGTTGCCAGATATAATAAAGGCATCGAATAAACCAAATGAAAACGGAGGCAAAAAAATTAAATAAATAAACAATTCAAGCGAAAATGAATAAACAATATACTAGTGATGTTACAGCAGATAGACGTTGTATTAATAGTGCAAAGTTTTTTTGCACAAATTGACAAATTGCAGGGTTGGGATGTGTAAATATCCTGATATTAAGTAATCTTGCTGTATTTATCTTATAAACGCACGATTGTTCCCGCATGGTAAATCGTTATGGTGTGTAGGCTATATTTTGGGTTCTGTTGATGGCTAATTAAAAATAAAAACCTTTCTAAAAATGTACGTGTTGTTTATATGTTATTGTTCATATTTTACAAGTGTTATTTCTACCCCTATGAAGATAACAAATACCAACAACAAATATAACAATAAGAGAATATATTATTTGTGCTCATATTCAGGCTAGAGTGTATAAAAGATCGTTTATTTCTGCAGTCCACCATGTATTGCTTTTATTAAAGTTTAACAGCTTACATCACACCGTTTTTAAACCGTATATTATTGTGTTTTTTTAATGTAAGTGCTTCTATTTACATCAGTGAGCGTTTGTTATAGTGCAGACACCGGCAGTCGAGTGAGAAGTTCGGGGGGCGTGGTTGATTTTACATAAAGCGTTTGGTTGGAAGCTCGACTCCGCTCATTATCGCGGCTCCTCCTCTGGCTCCATCAGACAGTCCTTCTGCGCATGTCTGGCTCCAATTTCAGCAGTCTTTTGCGACAGTTTGTGCCCGTCAAGCAGGCGTTTTGCCCTCAAGGCGTTCAATAGCAAAAGGGGCTGTCGCGTCGTCCATATTTTTTACAGTCATTGATATAGACAAATATTTTAAACTCTTGCAGCTGGAATTAGAAATATAGTTGACATTTTTTTACAGAAATTAAAAAGTTATTTTGTACAAAGTACAATTAGGAACAGAATCCCTGCTGAAAAAACCCCAGCTTAAACCAGCCTAGACTGGTTGGTTGGTTGGTTTTAGCTGGTTGACCAGAGTGGTTTTAAAGCAGTTTTGGTCTGGGAGATGTCCAGTTAAAACCAGCTTAACCAGCCTAGGCAGCAAAAACCATGCTGGTCAAGCTGGTTTTGACTGGTCATTTTTTCAGCCTGACCAACTAAGACCAGGCTGGAAATGACCAAACCCCCTCTAAAACCAGGCTGGTTAACCAGCTAAAACCAGCCAACCAGTTTAGGTTTTTGTTAACTGTTTTTTTTATTTTTATTTTTTTTTTTCCAGTTGGGTAGTCCGGGACTATAATACATTTTATTTTTAATGTTTTTTTGTTTTGTTTGTTGTTTGTTTTTTTGGTCAATTTTTTTTCTGTCTGCTAACATTATAAGATTAAAATAAATATCTCTGTCTTTTGCATATTTTTGACCATTTTTTATTACTCTTTCATAATCCAAGCCTCTGGTGTCAGTATATGGTTAATTGTAATCCTTGAAAAGTAATCTAATGCTGTGTATTTGTTCCCTATACAGTCATTGACAGTTTTATCAGTGACCTAAACTTCACCTTTCCCTGCTATTATCAAACTTTCCTATCTTGCTGAAAATAGCTTTTATCACAATTGCACTTTTGTATTATTGGATGCTGTCTTTTATTTTTAAATTAAGAAAACCAGATGCTTTCAGTCAACAAGGTCTCTGTGGATTATAGCCTGCATGGCGACTAATGACTTTATATACAGGGTTCATACGGTCATGGAAAACCTGGAAACGTCATAGAATATTGACATGGCATTTTCCAGGCCTGAAAAGGTTTTGGAAAAGTTATGGAATTAAGTTTAACAAATATCTGTATACTTGTATTAGGGCTACGTCTTTCGGATGCGATGTTAAACTGAGGACCTGACTCTTTGTGGTCATTAAAAATCTCATGGCACTTCTCGTAATGAGTAGGGGAGTAACCCTGGTGTCCTGGCCAAAGTCCCTCAATTGGCCCTTACGATCATGGCCTCCCAATAATATATTACTCGATATTGGAAAAATCTGACATTACCATATTTTGTATTTCTGTGATATATATATATATATATATATATATATATATATATATATATATATATATATATATATATTGAGATGTGAATACAATTTCACTAGATGATTTAACAGGTTTATTTGGATTGATTAGGGGAATTTTGTAGGGGAGTAAATCTCGAATAATATATAACAAATAAATTACAAGCATAGGTAAATAAAATATAGTAAAGATAAAAGTGAATTATAGTTTTCAGGTATTCACTATTCAGGTACAGATAATGAATAATCAACACTGCATAGTCTTCATTGTACATTGTATTTAATTTTTATTAAAATTACCAAAAATGTCTTGTGATCGCATGTTTTAAAATTTGAAATATTAAAATGATCACACAGTCACAGGTCTTAAAGGGACAGTTTACTCAAAGATTAAAATGTACTTACTAATATTTACTCACACTTCACTTGATTCAATACTAGGAGTTATTGAATTATGTTATTTTTGTTTTCATTTAAAAAAAATCATAAATGTTGGAAGCAAGTGAAGGGTTTAATGAAAATGGTAATGACTATTGTGGATGCACACATTGCGATCGATGCTGAAACGATAGCCTACTGTGCAGCCCTAACTTGAATATAGGTTGTCTTTACTTCTTTTCTGTCCTTAGCCAAAAGCTTGCTCTCACATTGTTAGTGCGATTTAAGCATTATCAAAATAAATTTTAAAATACAGTTTTTTAACAAAATAGATTGTTGCATGAAAAAAATGCTGTAATAAAATTGAACGTTGTTTTTCTTATTATTTACCATGTATATGTAGACATTGAACATGAAACATTACATCATGAAAATGTTCTTGAAAACTGCGGAAAAGTCTTAAAATAGTAAAAATGTGTATGAACCCCGCAAGAAAAAATATTTCTAAGAAAATTTTAGGAAACTTTTTGTTTGTAAAGCGCTTAATTTTAAACAAATCTCTTATTTTGTATAATTCAGTCATGCTCACTGCTTGAAACATGGCAAAATTTTCGACCTCCTAAACTATTATTTAGGCTACGTCCACACTTGGCCATATGATGAAGGATTCTTTGTATTATTATTTACCCGGGTAAAACGAACCTCAACATGTTTCAGCAGCAGAAAAAACGAGAAAAAAGAGAAACTGGCTCAATTGTTCCAAAGAATTACTACAAAAGTGTGTGAATGATTTTCTAAGTAGGCTAATCCTGTCTGAAAACCGTAAGTAGGCCTAAACTCAATACTTTTCAAACGCGATGCTATGCTAATTTGCTATCTTTCTCCACTAACGTTAGCTGACTTTAAAAACGCTATACTAATTTGCTAATTTCTTTCTCCAATAGTTGACTTTAAGCTTAACGTTATTTATGTGGGACAATTTGTGATTATTTTCGTAGTCTCTAGACAATTTAGTATGCATTAAAACTATATCAATGCATGTTTCACTATTTTGTTGTTCTTTATTTCTCAAAAAAAAGAAAGAAAGAAAAGAAAGCCTGAAGTTGTGGAGAACTCTGCCATAAAAAGGATAACTGTGACAACTTTATATGTGACGATAATAAAAAAAAACGTATTTCATGTTAGAAAAAAATAAATTTTTAATTCAAATTCAGTTTACTCAAATGGCTGAGCCCTTTGAACGTTTTATTTGCTTCCGTATAACATGTAGCTCACTGTATGTCTGTCCGTCTCGCTTTCTTTTTTCATAAGTGCACGGTATTTAATTAGCAAAGAACTGACTCTTGAGTTTAATGTTTGAATATCCATGAGTCGATTTAATCTGTTGTGTACAGTCCATCTGTTGTCCACAGGATGGCGATGTAACACCACTGTCACAATTCACATTCAATCCCTATCCATCATCTCCGAGTCTGTGGAGGGAAATGTAGCCTATTATAACATTCATTATTATTTATTAATACCACTATATATAAATGTATATTGAATATACAAAAGAATTATGTGTCTTAGATCGTTTCCTACAATAAAAGGAATTATGGTGCATTCACATCTGTATATTTATAGCATTTATTTTACTCAGCGTCCAGTTTTTCTGCAAGTCTGTTCCTATTTAATAGTAAATCGGTGATAGTACAAATTACTGAGGGATGACCTCTTATATTAAAGGCTGTAGTTAAATTTTTATAGTTCTGTCACTTGAAGCAAAACCAAATATAACTTTTTTTTTTTTTTTTTTTTTTTTTACAAAATCCACATTTGTAAACCTATTTGATTTCATGATGCTCTCCTTTTTTACATTTGTAATCTTTTATGCATTTGAAATTCATGAAATTTCTTTTTTAAGATCTAATATTGACCCCGATCATGCAAGGGTCTTCTCTGAGAGACCGACTATGGCCCAACACACAGAAACAAGCCACAGCAGATGTAAAGCTGCTATAGATAGATGTATTTGCATGGATGTTTGCCAGCGTCTTTTGGCCCAATTTTTAGCAACCCTACTGAACACCATATTGTGGTGTAGGTGTTATGTTTATATATATATAATAGGGCTGCACAATATATTTTTTCAGCATCAATATCACAATGTGCGCATCCACAATAGTCACATTACAAAGATATTCAATGTTAAGTCTGGATTATAGTTCACCAGTAACTACAGAATTGTAATTATTCACTGTATTTATATGGAATTTATACGATTTATGCAACAACAGAAAAAGTTTTTCTTACACAGAATTTTTGTCTTTGTTTCTAGTCCAAATATCCACATTTCAAAGCAAAAACTAGAATTTTTCACTTACCCCACTGGCAGATAATTTGCTTGTTTTAAGGACAAATTATTAATTTTGCCATATTTCATCTGAATTTTAGAACAAAACAATTTTTTTTCTTGATCGAAGAATGTTTGCAATGCGATCATTAATTTTTTTTACCTGCTGTAAGACTCTACAGAAAACTGTTAAATAGAGCTTGTAAAATTATTTTTATCGTAATATTTATCACAGAAAAATAAAATATCACAATATCAGATTTTTCCAATTTATACAGTTGAAGTCAGAATTATTTAGAATTATATTATCTTTTTTTTATATATATTTTCCAAATAATGTTTAACAGAGCAGACATTTTCAGAGTATGTCTGATAATTTTTTTTTCTTCTGGAAAAAGTCTTATTTGTTTTATATTGATTAGAATAAAAGCCATTTTTCAATTTTTTAAACACAATTTTAAGGACAAAATTGTTAGCCCCTTTAAGCTATTTTTTTAGATAGTCTACAGAACAAACCATTGTTATACAATAATTTGCCTAATTACCCTAACTTGCCTAGTTAACCTAATTAACCTAGTTCAGCCTTTAAATGTCACTTTAAGCTGTATAGAAGTGTCTTGTAAAATATTATTTACTGTCATCATGACAAAGATAAAATAAATCAGTTATTAGAAATGAGTTGTTAAAACTATAATGTTTAGAAATGTATTGAAAAAAATCTTCTTTAAAACAGAAAAGGGGAAAAAATAAGAGAGAGGCTAATAATTCTGACTTCAACTGTATATAAAAATAAATACAATATATGTATATAAATACAGTTGAAGTCAGAATTAAAAGCCCCCTTTGATTTTTTTTTTTTTTTTTTTAAGTTTTTAAATATTTCCCAAATGTTATTTAACAGCAACAAAATTTTCACAGTATGTCTGGTAATATTTTTTTTTCTGGAGAAAGTCTTATTTGTTTTTTGTTTTTCTAGAATAAAAGCAGTTTTTAATTTTTTTTAAACCATTTTAAAGTAAAAAATATTAGCCCCTTTAAGCTATTTGTTTCCGATAGTCTAAAGAACAAACTGTGTTATAGAGTGACTTGCCTAATTACCCTAACCTGCCTAGTTAACCTAATTAACCTAGTTAAACCTTTAATTGTCACTTTAAGCTGTATAGAAGTGTCTTGAAAAATATCTGGTCAAATATTATTTATTTTCATCAGTTATTAGAAATGAGTTATTCAAATTATTTTGTTTAGAAATGTGTTGAAGAAAACTTCTCTCTGTTAAACAGAAAACAGGGAAAAAATAAACAAGGGGGCTAATAATTCAGGTTAACTAGGCAGGTAAAGGTAATCAGGCAAGTAAGTTATTATATAATGATGGTATGTTCTGTAGACTATCAAAAGAATATACATATCTTAAAGTGGCTAATAATTTTGACCCTAAAATGTGTGTTTTTTTTTTTTTTAATTTTTAAACTTTTTTTATTCTAGCCAAAATAAAACAAATAAAACTTTCCCTAGAAGAAAAAAATATTATCAGACATACCGTGAAAATTCCCCCTGCAAACTTCAAAGTTTGATGAATAAATGTCAGTATATGACATCAATATGACGTTGGTTTAAAATGTTGGCTCCACGTTGGATTTTGGTCACTTTCCAACACAACCTAAAATCAACCAAATATCAATGTCATTACTGGGACGTCAAAATAACGTCCTTAGACGCTGACTAGACATGTAATTTTGCTCACCTGACACGACCACCTAAATCTAACCTAATATTAATGTCTTACTACATTGTGTGCCTTCTGGGATGTGACCCTGAAGACTGCTTTAATGTAGTGTAGCTGAGATTTGCAATGTCAGAAATTATTTACGCATAGAAATGACGAGACTTTTAATTGTAAAAAGAAAATCACAATACTGTCATTATTTTATGAAACAGATTTTTAGTCAGCATACTTGACATATTTCATATTAATAACATTAAATCCAATGTTTTCCTATTGAGATCCAATGTTTGGAACTGTAGTGTATATAATAAGATTCTCTCTGCAGTGACATTAAGAGTTAGCCATTTCCAGCATCATAATATGTGAAGTGACGTTGACAATGTTGGTTGATTCAAATGAGATAATGTCGAACAAAGGAATCAATCAAGTGATACAGGTGAAAAGGCATGAGCATAGACTAATTTCTGTCAGTGCAAATGGGCCTTTAGACATGACAAAAATGCAATTGTGACAAGAGAGGCCTCGCAGGACCCTCATCTGTTCTTGCTTTTATTAGTCTTGTTTGAATGAGTGCCTTGATGCATATTTTGAAGAGAGCTTTTAACTCCCCGCCCAGGAGGTCACGACTGCTCTCCAGAGCAAATTCTGTTGGAAGGAAAGATCACATCAATTAAGCACAGGTGGATGATGTGCTGGAAGTGAGCTCCTAATCACCTAATCAGGGCTGTAAACATGCATGACAGCACTGCATTCCTCATTGTTTCTAACAGAGGATTAAAAAAGCTTGCTGGGACTTTTTATCCCCCAATTCTAGAGGTTTTTTTTCTTTTCACGTTTAAAAGACTAAAGACAGAATCTCGAAATATGAATTTGCATAAAAAAGTCAGAATTTTTATCTTACATAATATATACATGCAGTGAACATTTGAAGTGGATCAATAAGTCTTTCGAAATTGTCCTAAGACAAGAATGGGTGTTGCTTAGGGATGTAACGGTATCAGAATTTCACGGTACGGTAATACCTCGATATGAATGTCTCGGTACGGTATTTATTGAATCATTTACAGAAAAAACAAAACTACAAAAAATACTCCAAAAAAGTGCCAAAAGTGTCAATGACATACAAATTAGCCATCTATCTGTAAGCTTTGAAACAGGAACTTCAATTTTATTAACAAAAAATTATTAAACCATGTAAAAAAAATTCAGTTTCAATTTAGTATTGTTGAAAACTCATCACATTCAACATTTTATCACTTACTCACTTACTTAGATAGAGATGGGTTTAAAGGAAAATTATCATATAACTATAATCTGGTAAAAACTGGTATCTCTGGGCATTTACAATTTCCCCTGCAAAAGAAAAAACCCTCTCATTTGGGACTGAGGTTTCTGGGACAGAGATATGACTTGGCCCAGGTTGACAGCAGTGGGTAACGTTGTGCATTGTCTTTCCCCCACTTGAGAGGACAAGCCATGAGTGAGATAGAGGTCTCTTTGTGGCACAAGTCAATGTCTGCATCAATCTGAACAGTGCTATGTTTCTGCAATCCCCATGACTGTTATTAGTCGTATTCCCCAACTTGCAGGCACGTGCACACATAGGGCTCAACCTGTGCAGTGCACATGCCCTTTTTAGTCTTGGATAGAAAATGCCCTTCCAAAATGATCATAAGTGCCCCAGCGACGCGACACACCCTCCGTCCCACCCTTCAGTAGGCGCGCGACAACACCGCTCTTGAGTATGTGCGCTCAACCCCCCCTCCCCTCTTTACAGTACGCACGCGACAACACAGCTGATCAGAATGCTCGCGACAACACCGCTATTCAGTACGCGCGCGGCGACAACACCCGCTTTAGGTTTATCATTTCCAGCTCTTTTTCATCCCCGCTACTAGGAGCACACTCCATTTCTGCATTACTGGATCTGTAGCGACAACAGATCGCAAAGGATGATGGTCAGGCATGGGATGATGGGAATTGTAGTTTCCGCTTCCTCCCGTTCGCTTCATTCGCCTGTGCAAATTTTCTCAGAAGACCTATAGTTTTATCGAGTCATGCGACTACGGTAATATCGGAAAAAATTTCTATAATACCGTTACATCCCTAGTGTTGCTCCATAGTTATGAAGGGCACCTAATTTACCCATATTCAAGATTTAATATAACTCTTTTGTGTCTCCAAAATTTGTTTGTAAAGCTGAGTTTCCTCTCTGATTTTTACCAGCTGTGGCAGCAGGCCTTTTTTACACAGATCTACCAACTACCTGTGGCGTTATTTCAATGACAAATGTCGTGAGCTCAGTATTAGAAGACAAGATCGCATTTATGTAATAGCCTACGAGCATGCCAATCTCTTTGCTTTGCGTGCCGATTTCCTCTGCTCGTGAACAAAACTTCTTGCATGTCCCCTCAAATGTAAGCCGCTTCAAGAGCACGCAGATCTTCTTGTGCGCTCTCAAATAAACGCTGCTGAAGTGCCATTTAGTGCGTTTATGTAACGAGTATGTCTCCAGCATATATTATATTTGCTAGGAATATTTATGAATGTCTCGAATAGACCTACAGAGCGGTATTAATGCGTCCTGAAGTGAAGTGAAACGGCTATACGTCGTGTTTGCTGTTCTGGCTTTGTTCTCACATGCCAGAGTGTGCCTCAATCTCCGGCTGCGCGCGTCAGATAAACAGCACAGTGCCAGACATGAAGGAAACAGATCTCACGTAACGTTTGTGAGAAATACTACTGTAAGATCTTTTCCAATGATTATTTGATGTATTTGTTGTGGAGTTAATTCAAGAATTTCTGCATCGATGAGTCACGCACAATGTTGTTACAAAGTTTACACACGCACACAGATATTCACACAGCGATTGCATTTAATTTTGCACTTTTTGCATGGCAAATGTGACAGGATACACGTTAATATCTACTGCTGTACATAAATCTGATTTACCATCCACAAACCTGGATTGAATCGTCTTCTTTTATAATTATACTGACAAGCGGCTGTTGTGATAAAGTAAAGACGGTAAAATCGCTGTAATTTATTACAAACATGCACAGTTTTAAGACTGTTTTAAACTTGTAAGACTCATTCTTGATCGCAATTGATGATTTATGATCACAGAGAGCTGAAAAGATCTTTGAATTCAGTTGATTTGCTCACGTCCTGTCTTGTTGGTTATATGCGTAACTATGGAGACATGTTATTAAGCGCTTCTCTATCAATTCGGTGGGCGGGGAAACCACACTCCTACGTCATGTTGCGGTTGGCCTCAAAGTTGGAGGGATTTGCATCCTATTTTAATGCCATAGACATTAAAAAAAGACTGATTGTCTTTATATCACCTCACAGTGACTGTAGACACACTATACCTACACACAGCCCTTTCCAAACAGCTTTCAAAAGATTATTTTCATTATAGGTGCCCTATAAGACAACTTTGATTAAAGGTTTTGATGCACTTTAAATGTTGACTACTGTATCTAGAGTTTTTAGTATTATTAAAGAGAAGTGAAGATTTAGCTTTTTCTTTTTTTTTATCTTGCAGTTTTTCCCCATATAAAATCAGGACTTTATTTCTCACAATCTCAGAATTCTGACCTTATTTTTGTGCAATTTCAAGGTTAAATATTTTAATAAATAAGTTTCATTTTTTGCAATTTGCAATTGGCTGTCTGGTAATTCCAGTATCTTGCAATTTTATATTTTAGAGTTGATCTCATGAGGAAACTTAACTATTTTTCGTTTTGTCAGTTTAGTGGCGAGATCAGTCGTACGAAAAGGTTCGAGTTTAAAAAGAAGGTATGGCACCCAACTCCACCCCTAAACCCAACTATCCTTGGGGGATGAGCAAACTCGGGTTTAAATGTGCGAATGAGAACGGAAGAATTCATATGAATTAGCCACTAAATCAAAAAGTTACAAATTGCTGTGAGATTGTGTTGGGAAAAAAAATCATATATTATCACAGTTCTGACTTTGTTTTCATAATCTTGTCTTTGTCTTTTTTTTTTCTCAAAATTGTGATTTTTATTGCAATTTCTGTCTCGCCATTCGAAATTTGTAATTATTACAAGATATTAACTTATATAAACCCGCAATTCGAAATTTATATGAAGAAATCTCAGAAAACAAAATGGTAGAGACAGCCTATAAGCATGCAGAAAATACTGACTGAACAACAAGACCTCACTCATAATTTAAAGTCAGAATTTTAGGGGTTGAGGGAAGTTGTGACTGCATAAAAATAATAACAATGATAATTATTATTCATTTATTTTCCTTCGGCTTTGTCCCTTTATTAATCAGGGGTCACCACAGTGAAATGAACCACCAATTTATCCAGCATATGTTTTACACAGTGGATGCCCTTCCAGCTGCAACCTAACATTGGGAAACACCCATACGTACTCTTTCACACTCATACACTACAGCCAATTTGTTTACCCAATTCACCTATGGCACATGTGTTTGGACTGTGGGGGAAACCGGAGCACCTGAAGGAAACCCTTGCAGACACAGGGAGAACATGCAAACTCCACAAAGAAAAGCCAACTGGCCCAGACGGAACTCGAACCAGCGACCCTCTTGCTGTGAGGCGACAGTGCTAACCACTGAGCCACCGTGTTACCTGTAAACACGAGGCATTCTTGACAGAATTCTGAAACTGTGAGTCACCATGGAAACAGGCGACAAAACCATGCATCATCTCTTCTTTCTCCTTCTTCTGTTTAATGATGAGTTACATTCTTAGTGCTTATCTCCCTCTATTGGTAGTTGTGCATCTACTGTGTCCATCTATCTATCTATCTATCTATCTATCTATCTATCTATCTATCTATCTATCTATCTATCTATCTATCTATCTATCTATCTATCTATCTATCTATCTATCTATCTCTATCTGTCTGTCTGTCTGTCTGTCTGTCTGTCTGTCTGTCTATCTATCTATCTATCTATCTATCTATCTATAGAAACTAAATAAATGATTAATATTTTGCGTGGATAATTATTTTGCATGATGGCTCAGTGGTTAGCACTGTCGCTTCACAGTAAGAAAATCGCTGGTTCCGTTGGGATTTGTGTGAATGTTCTCCCTGAGTTGGCGTGGGTTTCCGGGTGCTTTGGTTTCCCTCACAGTCCAAAGACATGCAGTACAGGTAAATTAAATAAACTAAACTGGTCTTTGTGTGTGTGTGTGTGTGTGTGTGTGTGTGTGTGTGAGAGAGAGAGAGAGAGAGAGAGAATGAATGTGTATGGGTGTTTCCCAGTACTGGGTTGTGGCTGGAAGGACATTGAGTAAAACAGATGCTGAAATAGTTGGCGGTTCTTTCCACTGTGGTGACCTCTGAAATAGCTGAAGGAAAATGAATGAGTGAATGAGCTCATGGTCAGAATATAAAATGCTATGCTATTCTTGCATAACCTAAAGTTATCTCAGTTTTTGGAAGCAAAAACTGAAGTTTTCCACTTATATGCTTTCTGTCTGTCCATCCATCCATCCATCCATCCATCCATCTGTCTGTCTGTTAATTAAAGGTTTTGATCTACTTCAAATGTTGACTGCCTTATCTTGAGTTTTTTATTACAACTGTTAGAAAAAAGTTTTTAAAAGTTAGTCTTTCTTAAAATCTTTCTTAGTCTTGCAATTCTGACTTTTTTTTGTGCAGTTTTAAGTGTAAATATTTTAATAAATTTGTTTGCAATTGTAAGCGTATAGGCTATGTAGTCAGTTTGAATATATTTCTCACAGTTTTGCCGTCTTGCTCTATCTGCCTGCCTGTCTGTCTGTCTGTCTGTCTATATCTATCTATCTATCTATCTATCTATCTATCTATCTATCTATCTATCTATCTATCTATCTATCTATCTATCTATCTATCTATCTATCTATCTATCTATATGTCTATCTGTCTGTCTGTCTGTCTGTCTGTCTGTCTGTCTGTCTGTCTGTCTGTCTATCTATCTGTCTATCCATCTGTCTATCCATCTATCTATCTATCTATCTATCTATCTATCTATCTATCTATCTATCTATCTATCTATCTATCTATCTATCTATCTATCTATCTATCTATCTATCTATCTATCTATCTATCTATCTATCTATCTATTATGAAAAAGATTTACACGTTACATGTAGGTTTAAATAGATAGAAACTAAATAAATGATTATTATTTTGCAGGGATGATTATATTGCACGATGTCGCCTCACAGTAAAAAGGTCGCTGGTTCTAGTCCTGACTGGGTCAGTTGTCATTTGTGTGGAGTTTGCATGTTCTCCTCGAGTTGGCGTGGGTTTCCGGGTGCTTTGGTTTCCCTCACAGTCCAAAGACATGCAGTACAGGTAAATTAAATAAACTAAACTGGCCTTGATGTATGAGTGTGTGTGTGAAAGAGTATGAATGGGTGTTTCCCTGTACTGGAAGGGCATCCGCTGAGTAAAACAGATGCTGGAATAGTTGACTGTTCGTTCCGCTGTGGTGACCTCTGAAATAGAGACTAAGCTGAAGGAAAATGAATGAGTAAATGAGCTCATAGTCAGAATATAAGTTGCTATGCTATACTTACATAAATTTATCTCAGTTTTTGGAAGTAAAAGCTGAAGTTTTCCACGTATATGCTTAAACCAAAAACCAATTTTGCAAAAACAGCTAACAGCTAGAAAGATACACTTTAGTTCACAAATGCTATGTAAGAGAAGTTTGCATGTTACAGTCTATTGTATTTTTTCCCATTTGTTGTGCTTTTATGTACAATGAACACCTCTCACTGCTGTACCAGGTCTTTCTTTTTCTTCCCCAGTGCCACACACCACTAATGTTGTGTTTTCAGGATGATGTGTCAAGTTAAAGATGCTGTAAGTGATTTTCACCCCATTTTTGGTGCTATACCTCACATGAAATGTCCCCACCTCCTGACAGCTATCACTGAAATGAGTGTCCTGGGAAATCACACCTGTCTCAGTGACAGCTCAGAGCTCTGGAAAGTGCAAACACAAAACTGACAGCGGGTCACCGTTATTCAGCCCAACACATTTACAGTCTCCGTCTGCCTGCTTGTGTTTGGGTTTTGCTGACACTGAGTTTTCAAGTATGTGCTTAAGGTTTTCCAGTAGAAATTTTGGAGGGATCAATAGGTCTCAAGTCAGACTCGCGCTGTGCAATTTAAAAAAAATAATCCTTAAGTTCGTAGCTTGTCAGACTGCAAGAATATGATCCCTATGTCACCCTAGATCTCAGTTGTCATAAAGTCAAGATGTGTCAAACAAACATGGACCAACGCAGGATTTATCTGCAGTTTGATGTCATCAATCCATGCCATGTTCAGTAACCCGTGTTCTGAAATGATACTACACAGTAAACATAAACAATCTGTAGTGTTACTTTTACTCATAACATGCTTTAAACATTTCCCAGGTGGTTCATGTTAAACACTCTCATTGGTTTTTAGTTTGATCTCACATTAAGAGACGTCAAACTACAGGAACGTTGCTGAAATCTTCTGAGTATGTCAGAACTTCATCAGAAGGAAAATTTGATCACAGCAGCCATTAATCTGCTATTGGTGAACATGCCAAACCAACAATCAAAGACTACAGATTTTAGAAACTGTTCATCTCTAGAATATTCAAGTTTTCATATATATGGTTTCCGCTACATTCGTTCTTCTATGGCGGGCGCCACACCAAAATTTATCCCGCCATGGCTACATTACCGCTTCTCATTCAAAACATTCAGGCGTTGTTGTTTTTTTAATAGCAGGTTATTATCGCACCAAAGTGTATTAAAAGGTAGTGAATTATAATATAACAGCACAAACTTTTCTGTAACTGTAGTAGTGCTGTGTGTTATTTGTTTAACCCTTTAAGGTGACATGCTGACTGAGTGACTGACAGGTGCTTGATGCATGAGCCTGGCAAACAAAATGTAGCTTTCAGTTAAGATGAACACAATTTCCATAATTATACTTTATAGATAAAGGTGTATTGTTCAGCATTTTAACTTCAGGACGCATTATTGGTACTCTGTCTATTGGAGACATTCATAAATATACCTAGGAAATCTAATAAATGTTGGTGACATACTTGTTACATAAACACACTAAATCGCACTTCAGCAATGTTTATTTGGGAGCACACAAAAAAATTGCTCCGGTTACTAATAGTAACAACCGTTCCACGTGAGGGGGAACGGAAATGTTTTGTGGAAACTTCCACTATGGGGATTTCCCCTAAGTGGAAGTTTCCACATAGCTTTGACGTTTCCCTCCCAAAAGGGAACTGTGCTTGTGCAGCGTATATTCGAGGGCGTGCAAAAGTTGCGAATGCAATCTCGACTTGTAATACTGCGCTCATGCCATTTGTCATTGAAATAACGCCACAGGTAGTTGGTAGATTTGTGCAAAAGTCCTGCCAATAAGTTTGATGTGTCAAATGACCCTCTTCCTATATAATTTTTCTTCCCTATGCAGTTTTAAACCTTTTATGTGTTTTTTAATTGAACACAGAGTTCGATATTTTAAAAAATACTGGTTGTTGGTATCTATTGACTTCCATAGTAGGAAAAATACTATGGAAGTCAATGGGCGCCAGCTACTAGCATTTTCCAAAAGAGCTTCTTTTGTGTTCAACAGAAGAAAGAAGCTCAAACAGGTTTGGAACAAGTAAAGTATGAATAAATGATGACAGAATGTTCATTTCTGGGTGAAATCGCTTTAAGCTCAGTTCATGTGTGATTTCGGCTACAATTTGGCCATCTGATCCAAATTTGGAAATCCTATAAGATTGCATAATCCCCATGGCTAACAATGGTGGTGAGTGTTGCTTTGACATGTTCTACGGACAGCAGAATAATGACTGTTGTGATCTAATTTTCCATTCGATTAAGTTCTGGTATTTTCAGATATGATATAATCAGTGCGACAACGTCGAACCTTCTGGAAAATGTTGTTTTTACTAATTTTATTATCAAGGGATGTTATAAGTATGATTAATGCTACAGATTGTTTATGTTTTCTCTTTAGTATCATTTCAGAACATGATTACTGAACATGTCATGGATTGATGACATCAAACTGCAGATTAGTCTTCCATGTGTCTCTGTTTGTTTGCGATATCTTGAGTTCAGTTGAGTTGAGTTCATCTTCAATCTGACATTATGACAACTGAGATCTTACAGTGTGACATAGGGATCATGTTTGTACAGTCTGACAAGCTACAATCGGGGTTTTGATAAATAAATACACTAAAACCACCAGTAGGTGGCATCAAGTCTCTTTTAATGAGTGATAAACTGAATCATTCTTTCAAATTAATCCATCAACCAAAGAAAAGTGACTAGCTGTGTCCAAAGTTGCTTACTTAGATACAATTTAGTATTTGAAAAACAAGTATGCAAGTATCTCCAAATTCATAGTATTTGAAAAAACTGTATGCGAGGAGATGGGTGTGCATTTGATGGACACCATTCTGTCCCATCATGCCACGAGAGAGATTTCATGAATGGAAATCATATAACACTAAAATGACACTTTCATTTATGTGCTGCACATGCACACAGATGTAAGATATTTTCACCCACGTCATATCCGCCTGCTGTCTACTTTCCATCTCTTGGAAATGATGTGGCAAAATATTGCGTTACAACAGCTCCCAGTAAACATTCTGTGGACATGTACAAACTTACAATAATCTTTAATAAAGCCATCAAAACAGACAGCATCCAAAAACATCTGCTTTACAATGTTATCCAGCATTTTAGTTAAATAATTAAGTTGGCAGTTCATTCTGCTATGACAATCCCTGATTAATAAAGGGACTAAGTCGAAAAGAAAATGAATGATGAATGAATGACTGCTCCACATGAATAAACTTTTTGTTCCCTAAAAATGCTGTCTCAGTGTAGACGGAAGGCTGAAACTGAGAGAAAAATATGTTTTTACCAGCCTTATCTTACAAGGAAACGTAACTATTTTAAGTTTAGTCAGTGTAGTGGCTAATTGTATTAAATTGTACAAATTCATACGAATTAGCCACTAAGTCAAAAAGTTACGAATTGCCATGAGATAGCATTTGTTTTTAAATGAAAACATATTAGTGTGAATATAGCCTTAATTTAACCTTATAATTTACACATAACAATTAGTAGTGTTTAACAGTGATTATTATGATTTCTCCCTAAAAGCAGTGTCCGAGTTGGAAGCCTTAATAAATAAATATGAAACTAAAACCACCAGTAGGTGGCGACAAGTCTCTGTCTTAATAAGTGATTAACTGCATCATTCAGTCAAATTATCCATATCAAAGAAAGAAAAGTGACTAGCTGTGTCCAAAATCGCTTGCTTATCAGAGTAATTGACACAGCAATAGTAATGTTTAATTGTCATTGTTTTGATTTTTCCCTAAAAGCATCGCCCAAGCTGGGAGCCTAATTCAATAGAGACCTGCTCATTCCCTACGAGTACCAGGTCTAATCTTAGACAATCGAAATCAGATCTGGTTGAGCGTCATCAGTGAGTCCCCATGGATGGCACTGGCAGCCTTCGGTGACGTTTTTGCAGCCCTGCGCTGGGCCACACAAGACTTGCTCGATTTGTCTGGGGCATTATTAGCAAGGGCCCAGGTGGCAGCAATGTTGCCTGGGATGCTTTGACGTCAGATAAACCCCTGCTCCGTAAATGACCCCCTAGGACACCTTCTGTCCACACAGTAACTAAAAGACAACACGCCCAAAGATTTGTGCAGAATTACAACAGTAGAGGTGAATGTTTATCCTCTTACACGGTGCCACAAGAAAGATGTAGCACTCGCTCTGTTGTTTTAATCAAATGCTTGCTGTGTATAACTGCACCTCGGTGTCACATATTCTGAGAAATTGTGATTGCAAAGTGCTCTAACCCAATAATTCTCCCAGGAGAGAGCAACGCTGTCTTCCTGTATAAAAGGTGCAGAATGCGTTCCACAATACTGCCGGTTTAATGGTTCTGTTGTCGCTTGATGTGCCTGAGCACATTTTCAGGAAAGTGAAATCACATGCTATAAAAGTATAAAATAAACAGCCAACATATGCACTGTAGTTCTGCACATTTTTGCGTGCACTTTATGTCTTGTTGCATATTTGAATGATTCAAGATGGCCCACATTTTTCATAAATTGTTCTGTGGGAATATTTCTAAACAAAGGGGATAACCAAACCCTATGGACGTCTCAGCTGTGGCATGTTTTCGCTCTGCAGTGCTGGATGTCTGGCATACTCCCTTTTTTCCTGGAAACTGCCTGAAATCTTCCCCGTTTGAAATGCGAGATCATGAAAACATTATTGTAAAGGAATGGTGCGGGGTGGGACGCGGAATCTGCAGTGCAAACTCGAGGGGCGATTATTTTCACTTCAATAATCTGAACATGATACTGGAAGAATGTTTCCAGCTGAAAGAGTTGCTTGGGCAAAACACAGCCTTCAAAGTCAGATTTCTGAAGGGGAAAAGATAGCTATTTAATGTTTGGAATATATTTTTATTTAAACAGTTTTGGCCCAATATTTTTAATCTCTGGAAGAGAGACGTTTGTATTACTGCTTTCTTTTCAATGGCAAAACAGTTGTTTTAGTATTCACACCAAAAATATTGAGTTGTTTTATCACAAGATTAGGTCAAATATGGACAAAAACCATCTGAAAAAATTATCCAATGCTTGGTTTGTTCATATTTGACCTAATGTTTTGTTTAAATGGTGAATTTTACTTCAAAAATAGTAGTTAACTACTAATTATATCATTAAAAATGTATTTAAATAATTTGTTTGTGTCTCAAATTGATTACTCAATAAATCAATTACATACCATGTATAAACAACCCAACATTTCTAGAGTGTATACTGATAATTATGTTAATATTTCGCTACAGCAATATCACTCAGCAGGGCTGGGCCTGGTCAGTACCTGGATAGGAGACCACATGGGTAAACTAGGTTGCTGTTGGAAGTGGTGTTAGTGTGGCCAGCAGTGGGTGCTCAGCCTGCAGTTTGTGCGAGTACTAATGTCCCAGCAAACTAAAGGGGACACTATACATCCACTATGTAATGGTCCATCCCAGATTCCTCTGAGCCCAGAGAAGTTGACTGTGCTACTGGACACTGTTAACATAGGGCTTTCTTTTGGCATAGTACAATTTTACTAGCATTTATAGTTGTAACTACGTATTGTAGTACTTGACATAGGTTTACCAAAGTAATCTTGACCCCATGTGGTAATTATAGATACGTTCATCCAGGGCTTAACATTAACACCCGCCAACCTGCCAAATTCAGGTAGACTTCAGCTTTGGTGGATTAGACAGTCACTCCAACTAGCCACTTTGGCTGGTTGAAAAAAAATTTTAAATTGTGTGTTTTTTTTTTTTTTTTTTTTTTTTTAAGCTGGGTTCGACTATAAGAATGACCCAATATGCGTGCAAATGTGATCTCAGAATCGAGAAACAGCACAACTAACAAGCAGAAGAAAGCAGATAAGTACCAAATGAGAGGATAATCACTCGCTCTCACTGCTGATGTGATGCGCACGACTGTTTAAAGCGCGTGCGCGTGACTATTTCCTTGCTTGATGCAACCATGCCAGGAACGCAACTGTGATCAGTTCTCTTTCATATAGACCAGACCAGACAAAAAGTTATTCTAATGCACCCTCAGCCCTCAGTCTTGCTGCTTTCAAGAGCTCCAAATATGTCTTTTTGCAAGCAGCACCGGTTGCTTTCGCTTTGAACAGATTATTAATTGGCCTTAACCGTGTGATCATTCTTTCAATATCACACAGTATGTTTTTAACCTGCTTTCTTTTGCTTCCTGTTATTTTTGTTTATATGGTTTAATCATTTTTTTAGAACAACATTACTTTAATATGAGATTAACTCTTCATTTATGTGTAACTAACTTGTGATCTGAGAGACCTTTAGCGAGGAAAGATTACTGTGAATATTTTTGATACATGACAATACATTAACAAACAATAATTATTTTTAAAAGGCAATTGTTTTTCTTTTAGTTTTTTTAAAGAAATGTTTTGTTAAATCAAAAGTGTAGTATACAACTATATTTAGCTTGTTTTGACACATTTAAAACTTTTGTCTAAGAAATAATCATTGTTTGGTGTGGTCAGAGATAAATTTGGTAAATCCTTAATTTTGAGTTCTGAAAAGTCATGTGAAATAAAAACTAATTGCAGTATAACAGTATGAAATCATGACCTGTTTGCTCATACACGACACAAAACGTGAAATGAATGAGAAGGCATGTGGACAAAACACAAAATCTAAATCGAGTAATTTTAGCATGTCAAAGTCATATTTATGCATATAAAAAATATTTTCCATACAGCAAAATTGTGGCTAGTGAAAATGCAGAGTGGCTAGTAACATTGGAAAACTACTAGCCACTGTGGCTGGTGATCAAAAAAGTTAATGTCAAGCCCTGCATTCATCACTTGAATGAATGACGATTGAATGACGATTCTTGATGCAGTGCTACCTAAGGTATCAGAGATCACGAATGTTCAGCTTAGGCTTATTGCATGCAATGAAATACAAGTCAAATAATAATAATAATAATAATAACTTTATTTGTATAGCACTTTTCCAACATACATGCAACTCAAAGTGCCTCACAAACAACAACAAAAGCATTAAAATAGACCACAAAAACATATCACATATACTGAAATAAAAGCATTCATGTACACAAAATATAAGTATATATCCACATGATCACACACACAATAGTCCTTACATATGCAAGCACACACCATACATTACATACATAAACCTACAACAAAACAGATAAAATGCGTACCTCTTACAAACTTGTTTATTCATACCCAATTTTAAAAAGATGTGTCTTAACACGCTTTTTAAAAGCATGAATACTAGGGGATTCTTTCACTTCAAGAGGGAGACAGTTCCAAATTTTTGGAGCATAATGGCTAAAAGAAGTGCCGCCAGATCGCATCAGATTTACAGGATAAAATTAAAAAAGTCCAGCACTAGAAGAGCGTAGCAAATGGTTTTGATTATATTTTGTTAAACAGTCGGAAATGTAGGAAGGTGTCATGTTGTGTAGTGCTTTATAAACTAATAAAAGAATCTTAAAATCTATCCTTTGGTGCACAGGTAACCAGTGTAATTCTATTAATAATGGTGTAATGTGCTCTCATTTCTTTAATTTCATTAAAACTCTGGCTGCTGCATTTTGTATCAATTGCAACTTCATTGTAGAACCCTTAAGTAGACCTTAGGTAACCCTTAGGTGATTTCCAAAGTAAATTTGGAAATCACTTTCTTTTTTTTAATCTCCATTTTCCATACTTTCCCAACTTTTTCTGATTAGGGGTTGTAAATAAAAGCTGCTCATATGCATTGAGTGTAGGGATGGGAAGATTAACCGATATGTATCGATACGTGGTCATGCGCGTGCACGATGCGAGTGCATCGGTAGAGCAGCAGAGGATGAATGAAATTTTGTAAGCAAATCGAGATGCATCGGTTTTTGCGAGATGCATCGGTTTTTCCAAGATACAGCTTATATTTTTAATATAGAATGTATTTTTTATTTATTAACAAGTGTTGTCAACCTGTTTTTGGCTCATAATTTAATCGACCTACATAAAGTAAGCCTTAGCAACGGACTTGCGGATGTGTACACTTACACTACAACTCAGTGTATCAGGTGTGCGGATGAAGCTAGTGGAGCGCCCTCAGAAAGCGCGAGAAGCAAAACAAACATTTTATTCCCCACTGAGTTTTAAATCTAAAGTATGGCAACATTATGGATTTAAGGATGGACGACATGACAGGACAGATGCAATTTGCAAAATGTGCCGCGCATCTGTAAAATACGCGGGCAGTATGACTAATCTGAAATCTCACTTGAAGCGACGCCACGGTGTTGTTGTGAAAGTATCTTCCAGTGTTCCTGCATCCCCGGCTTCCGCACTGCTTTAACTGTAGCTACCAGCTCCAAAAGTGGTGAGAAAAGCATTGAAAGTTTTCTCCATGCGCAACAGTTCTGCTCGCTCTACGCCAATAACGAATGCTATTGCATTGTTCATCTGCAAAGATATTCAGCCTAGTGTCACGGAGAACGAAGGTTTTAAACACCTCCTCCTGTTAATTTTTATTTAATTATAATAATAATATTAATAATAATAATGATAAAAATAATGGGTGTCACGGTGGCACAGTAGGTAGTTTGACCACCTCACAGCAAGAAGACTGCTGGTTTGTTAAATTTTTATTAGCCTGTTGTTTACAGTGACAGTGATGTTTCAAAGCAGCATAACACTGCTAGTTCACCACCTTAAGTTTTGAATATTCAGTGGCAAAATATATCTTTGTAAAACTTGTTTTCATAGTTGAAAAGTTAAATCACAATTCTTGTTGTGCAATGCTAAACCTTTATGTTGAAAGAGTGCAAATATATATATATATATATATATATATATATATATATATATATATATATATATATATATATATATTTTAATATATGCACTTATACATTCTGTTTATCTTGAAAATACTTAAATAACATGTGCTATATGTTCTAAAATGGCCCTCTACTGTAAACTGACACTCTGGCTCTGAGAGAAAAGCCAGTTTGTAAAAAAAGTCTTGGTTTTGCTTGGTTAATAAATACTCAAACTTATTCAATGGCACAGCATCCTCTTTCACATAATCTCATAAACTTGATCTAATAAGTTAGTGCTGAATTATCGCATTGTATCGTGATATGGGTGTGAATCGTATCGTGTTGCATCGCAATATGTCACAAATGTATCGCTAATATATCGGATCG